>NC_090176.1:22159045-22421545 GCF_024679245.1 Pseudorasbora parva | reverse complement strand
CTTGTTGTCATAAACACACTGCAAAGATTTAGAGGTTTTACAGCAATACCTGAGTTTAAAGGGTTAAATCAAGCAGAAATAGCTCTCTAATGTATTAATTGCAGGTCATTATTGAATAATGAATATGTTACACACACACACTGAGTCGAGTCCCGTTAGATAGTAAATCACGACGCCTGTGTGTTTGCTGTGTCATTTCTTATCATCATAAACACACTGCAAAGATTTAGAGTTTTTACAGCAATACCTGAGCTTAAAGGGTTAAATCAAGCAGAAATAGCTCTCTAATGTATTAATTGCAGGTCATTATTTAATAATGATTATGTTACACACACACTGACTCAGGTCCCCTGTTAGATAGTAAATCACGACGCCTGTGTGTTTGCTGTGACATTTCTTATCATCACAAACACACTGCAAAGATTTAGAGTTTTTACAGCAATACCTGAGCTTAAAGGGTTAAATCAAGCAGAAATAGCTCTCTAATGTATTAATTGCCGGTCATTATTGAATAGTGAATATGTTACACACACACTCACTCAGGTCCCCTGTTAGATAGTAAATCACGACGCCTGTGTGTTTGCTGTGACATTTCTTATCATCACAAACACACTGTAAAGATTTAGAGTTTTTACAGCAATACCTGAGTTTAAAGGGTTAAATCAAGCAGAAATAGCTCTCTAATGTATTAATTGCAGGTCATTATTTAATAATGATTATGTTACACACACACTGACTCAGGTCCCCTGTTAGATAGTAAATCACGACGCCTGTGTGTTTGCTGTGACATTTCTTATCATCACAAACACACTGTAAAGATTTAGAGTTTTTACAGCAATAACTGAGTTTAAAGGGTTAAATCAAGCAGAAATAGCTCTCTAATGTATTAATTGCAGGTCATTATTGAATAGTGATTACGTTACACACACACTGACTCAGGTCCCCTGTTAGATAGTAAATCACGACGCCTGTGTGTTTCTCTCCTCAACCCCCACAACCCCCCACTCACAATTTACATTTCAATAAGGGAGACTTGAAAAACCAGTTTGTGAACCACAGGCCAATAGAGCTCAAACTACCAATGTGGCAGAACCCTTCTCAAATAAACTAGAGAAGATGCTGGGATTTGCCCTGCCAAATTAAACTAAATTACAGTTTTTACAATCGCTAGGCCACGTTTCTCAATACTTTGGTCATTTTCAAAACTTGTTCTCCAAACCAACTTTCTGCTTCACATCAGTTATTTCACATTCAAAATCCACAAAAACTAACAAAACACTTAATTCATGTCTCAAATCAAGTGCCAATGATCCACAGTTTAGCTTGCACAGACTGAAGTTGTGATCGCTGTGTGAAGAGTTTTGAAAAAGTGACGAACATTTGTTTGACAAATTTGAGAGTGCCAGAGACTTTGACTAAGGAGAATATTCTGAGCACACTGTGTGATGTTATTGAGATCTTTTATGAAACTTTTTAGAGGTGACAAAAGTGAGAGTTCCAGAGTATCGAGCTGAAGAAAAAAGTCTGAGCACAGCATGCGATACTGTTGAGATCCCTTCTGAAACTTTAGAGGAGACGCATATGAGCAATACAGTCTCTCTAGCCAAGGAGACAAATCAGAGCATAGTATGTGATGTTGTTGAGATCTCTTATGAAACTTTAGTGGAGATAAACATGAGAGAATGTGATTTTTTGTCTCAGGATAAACATGTGAGAAGCAGGAGACTTAGCTTTGTGTCTCAATTTGATGTTCACTTGATCTCATTTCTGTCTAGGAGAAAGATGTGAGTTGAGAAGGAGATCTCAGGTTTGATTTTCCTTTCCTCTAAGTTGGCCTTTGGTTCACAAACTGGGTTTTTAGGGCCCTATAAAATCCGTTTTATTTTTTCCCAAATTCCGTTTTTTCCGTTTTAATTTTTGCAGATTCCTTTTTTTCCGTTAAAATGTTTGGTAATTCAGTTTTTTTACCCTTTACTGTAATTTTGGTGAAAAAAGAGTTTGCTTTTAATGTTAATATAATACAACATAAAACAAAAAATAGGAATGACCTTAAATTTATCGAGGTAACAAACATCACATTTACTTTTTAGGACAAATATGATATTTGACATAACACTGCACTTCAAATACTTCAAATATTAATGGTTATTAGCTTTAAACTTTCCGGTAAAATAAATTATAATAGTTTATATAAGTTAAAATGAAAGTGCTCCATTAGCTTTTTCTTTCAAGTAATTTTTTTTAAAAAAGAACTAAAAAAAAAAAATCACAAGAATCATATTTTACAGTACTCTTAAGTACTATTAAGTAAAACATTTAAATTTGAAAATTAACATAAAAAAAAACATTGCACCATGAAATCATGTAGTGAATTGTTCTGTGTGTTTAACAATCACCATAATGATATCCAGAGCTGTGAAAAATAAAAATACACGAAAACACAACACTGCCAGAAGTTTTTTTCCCCAACTTCAAAGGCCCCTTTAAATGATTAAAACTAGATGCTTAATTTTAACTTTAAGGTTACTTATCATGTAAACTACCCATATAGAGCATGTTAAATGCATCTTTGGAACAGACTAACAGAGGGGAAAACGCATGCAGATTCCGCGTTAATATGCCAATTCCGCGATTCCGTCCGCGATTCCGTGATCGCGGAAATTATAGGGCCCTAGGTTTTCAAGTCTTCCCTTATTTATTATTATTAAAATGTAAATTGTGTGGGGGGTTGTGTGGATCTACTGTGTTTGTGGGCCCATTTTACAGCAGTTAGTTCACCTACAAATGAAAATTAGCCCATGATTTACTCACCCTCAAGTCATCCCAAGTGTATATGACATTCTTTTTTCAAATGAATAAAATCTGAGTTATTTAAATTTATATTAAAAAAGTCCTGGCTCTTCCCAGCTTTAAAATGCCAGTGCCTTGTCGATCCATAAAAGTGCATCTAACCATCATATAACTGATCCACACAGTAACTGATCCATAGACTAAAATACTAGCTTTCGGTTTTCAGTGCCACACGAATCACATTGCGCTTAAAGGACAACTCCGGTGAGAAATGACCCTAGGGGTAATTAACAGATGGTTATCGAGTAGATCGTTCTCTGGGATGCGGTTTCATGAAAATCGAATTTAAAGAGTTTTATCTCTAAACACAGATTAGCTTATAATGTTTGTCTATGGGGCATGGAATAAGTGAAATTAAATCGCTAGTTAATACCACTAACAAGGCTCAAAATAACCTCACACTAACAAGGCAGCATAATGAGGATCCCTACATGCAAACCGCAGCATTGAGAACTTGTTAGAGTACAAACGGTTTAATAAGAAGATACTTTCTAAAGACAGTACATTACACGTTTACAGACTGCAGCCATCTTGAAAAACAGTCTCGACTAGTCGAGCCACGAGCGCTGTGCTAAGTGAGCTGATCGATAGGAATTAAGTTTGTGAAATCTAATTACATGGACTTTTTTTTCTCTACTGCGTTCAGTGCTTTCTTCCGGAAACAACGGCCCATATGAGATTCCAAGTCACAGTTCATCACTTAGCACAGCGTTCGTCACTCAAATCTGTTTTTAGAGATAAAACTCTTTACACTTGATTTCGATGAAAACGCATCCCAGAGAACGATCTACTCGGTAACCATCTGTTAATTACCCCGAGGGTCATTTCTCACCGGAGTTGTCCTTTAAAGAGTAACCCTTCTTCACCCATGAATCCTTGACGTATGTGCACTGACAAACGCAGAAGAGAGAAGATAGAGCTAAACAAAACTTAGCGTCAGGGGTTACTCTTTTCATAATAACACTAAAACACAATTTCTTTCAATAAAAATAGTTTGTTTAGTCTATAAAGTTTAAAATATGGACATTGTTCTTACACAAACGTGCCACTTTGCTTCAGAAGGCTCTTCATTACTCACGTGCTATATGCGTGAACACCTGAAGCACACGCCCAAAAGCTGTATCTCTGACAGTCCACGAATGCTAAACTAAAATGCTAAAATTAATACAAAATTATTTTTAAAAAAAATAGGAAGTATCCCAGTAAACATAGTTGCTTATGTCATAGTAGGTTCAGTTAAGTGAACATACACTTTGAGAAAAAGTAACTTTAAAATTATTAACTTATAAAAAAAAATATATATATATATATTTTTTATTATTATTATTATTTTTTACAGTGAGGACAATTCAGTGTTACACAACTACTGAGAGACCGTCCTGAAAAGCACTGTTTATTTCATTTGTATCATATCTTTTGTATTTATTTGTGCTTTCACTTGTAATGTGTTTGGGCTAGTGGTTTAGATGTGTTCTTGAAATTGGAATAGAGAATAGTGTGTGTGTGTTGAGTTTGCTGCTCAACCCCCCACCAGTAATTTACATTTCAATGCATGAAGACTCTCACAGGTGATACACAGAACCTCACTAATGTTACCTGTGTCCTAGACCAAATACACTGCCAAAAATAAATTGAAATTACATGATGACATGAAATTACAATCGCTAGGACATATTTCCCAATATTTAGGAGAACTGAGTGAGGAGTTTATAAATTTGCTAACCAACTTTCAGCTTCACAGCAGTTAATTTTACTTTTACAAATCAACTCATTCTTCCAGAGCACTGGCAGCGCAGGTTTACATCAACACTAACATCAGGAACATTATACAATTAAAATGTCTTTACAAAACTAGAATGACACTCTCTGCTGCTTATAATTCACTGCATGCTTACAGTACAGTACAACATTATTCCTAAGTTTCTTCTTTTGAATGGATGGTAATGGACTAACACTGGTGTTAGTGTTCAGTTTCATCAAAGTTGCTTTGATAGTGTTTGATTTTTTTAGCAGGATAAATTGCATTACAGTATTACTGTATACATGTTGTAAATTGCTGTCTCATTCAGTTTTGTATTATGTTATTGTTTTGTCCATAAGTTTAACACTTTTGAAAACAGCATGTAAGGATGTGCAAATTGGCCTGTAGAACAAAGATTTGATTGTGTTTGTGTCAAAGTGAGAAAAGATTTCAGGTAAATTGAAAGATGTTGCCATTGAATGCATTTTTTGCTAAAGCAATGTTGATCCACAGTTAAGCTGTGATATAAAATGTTCTTTTACAAAACATTTCTCAATAATAAACACACTTTTTCAACTCTTCACACAGTGATCACAACTTCAGTCTGTGCAAGCTAAACTGTGGATCATTGGCACTTGATTTGAGACATGAATTAAGTGTTTTGTTGGTTTTTGTGGATTTTGAATGTGAAATAACTGATGTGAAGCAGAAAGTTGGTTTGGAGAACTGTGTGAAGGATTTTGAAAATGACCAAAGTATTGAGAAATGTGGCCTAGCGATTGTAAAAACTGTAATTTAGTTTAATATGGCAGGGCAAATCCCAGCATCTTCTCTAGTTTATTTGAGAAGGGTTCTGCCACATTGGTACTTTGAGCTCTATTGGCCTGTGGTTCACAAACTGTTTTTTCAAGTCTTCCCTTATTGAAATGTAAATTGTGAGTGGGGGGTTGTGGGGGTTGAGGAGAGAAACACACAGGCGTCGTGATTTACTATCTAACAGGGGACCTGAGTCAGTGTGTGTGTAACGTAATCACTATTCAATAATGACCTGCATTTAATACATTAGAGAGCTATTTCTGCTTGATTTAACCCTTTAAACTCAGTTATTGCTGTAAAAACTCTAAATCTTTACAGTGTGTTTGTGATGATAAGAAATGTCACAGCAAACACACAGGCGTCGTGATTTACTATCTAACAGGGGACCTGAGTGAGTGTGTGTTTGTAACATAATCACTATTTAATAATGAACTGCAATTAATACATTAGAGAGCTATTTCTGCTTGATTTAACCCTTTAAACTCAGGTATTGCTGTAAAAACTCTAAATCTTTACAGTGTGTTTGTGATGATAAGAAATGTCAGAGCAAACACACAGGCGTCGTGATTTACTATCTAACAGGGGACCTGAGTCAGTGTGTGTGTAACATAATCATTATTAAATAATGACCTGCAATTAATACATTAGAGAGCTATTTCTGCTTGATTTAACCCTTTAAACTCAGGTATTGCTGTAAAAACTCTAAATCTTTACAGTGTGTTTGTGATGATAAGAAATGTCACAGCAAACACACAGGCGTCGTGATTTACTATCTAACAGGGGACCTGAGTGAGTGTGTGTTTGTAACATAATCACTATTTAATAATGACCTGCAATTAATACATTAGAGAGCTATTTCTGCTTGATTTAACCCTTTAAACTCAGGTATTGCTGTAAAAACTCTAAATCTTTACAGTGTGTTTGTGATGATAAGAAATGTCACAGCAAACACACAGGTGTCGTGATTTACTATCTAACAGGGGACCTGAGTCAGTGTGTGTGTAACATAATCACTATTCAATAATGACCTGCAATTAATACATTAGAGAGCTATTTCTGCTTGATTTAACCCTTTAAACTCAGTTATTGCTGTAAAAACTCTAAATCTTAGCAGTGTGTTTGTGATAATAAGAAATGTCACAGCAAACACACAGGCGTCGTGATTTACTATCTAACAGGGGACCTGAGTCAGTGTGTGTGTGTAACATATTCACTATTCAATAATGACCGGCAATTAATACATTAGAGAGCTATTTCTGCTTGATTTAACCCTTTAAACTCAGGTATTGCTGTAAAAACTCTAAATCTTTACAGTGTGTTTGTGATGATAAGAAATGTCACAGCAAACACACAGGCGTCGTGATTTACTATCTAACAGGGGACCTGAGTCAGTGTGTGTGTAACGTAGTCACTATTCAATAACTACCTGCAATTAATACATTAGCTATTTCTGCTTGATTTAACCCTTTAAGCTCAGGTATTGCTGTAAAAACTCTAAATCTTTGCAGTGTGTTTGTGATGATAAGAAATGACACAGCAAACACACAGGCGTCGTGATTTACTATCTAACAGGGGACCTGAGTCAATGTGTGTGTGTAACGTAATCACTATTCAATAATGGCCTGCAATTAATACATTAGAGAGCTATTTCTGCTTGATTTAACCCTTTAAACTCAGGTATTGCTGTAAAAACTCTAAATCTTTGCAGTGTGTTTGTGATTATAAGAAATGTCACAGCAAACACACAGGCGTCGTGATTTACTATCTAACAGGGGACCTGAGTGAGTGTGTGTGTAACATAATCACTATTCAATAATGACCGGCAATTAATACATTAGAGAGCTATTTCTGCTTGATTTAACCCTTTAAACTCAGGTATTGCTGTAAAAACTCTAAATCTTTGCAGTGTGTTTGTGATGATAAGAAATGTCACAGCAAACACACAGGCGTCGTGATTTACTATCTAACAGGGGACCTGAGTCAGTGTGTGTGTGTAACAATCACTATTCAATAATGGCCTGCAATTAATACATTAGAGAGCTTTTTCTGCTTGATTTAACCCTTTAAACTCAGGTATTGCTGTAAAAACTCTAAATCTTTACAGTCAGTTTGTGATGATAAGAAATGTCACAGCAAACACACAGGCGTCGTGATTTACTATCTAACAGGGGACCTGAGTCAGTGTGTGTGTAACGTAGTCACTATTCAATAATGACCTGCAATTAATACATTAGAGAGCTATTTCTGCTTGATTTAACCCTTTAAACTCAGGTATTGCTGTAAAAACTCTAAATCTTAGCAGTGTGTTTGTGATAATAAGAAATGTCACAGCAAACACACAGGCGTCGTGATTTACTATCTAACAGGGGACCTGAGTCAGTGTGTGTGTAACGTAGTCACTATTCAATAATGACCTGCAATTAATACATTAGAGAGCTATTTCTGCTTGATTTAACCCTTTAAACTCAGTTATTGCTGTAAAAACTCTAAATCTTAGCAGTGTGTTTGTGATAATAAGAAATGTCACAGCAAACACACAGGCGTCGTGATTTACTATCTAACAGGGGACCTGAGTCAGTGTGTGTGTAACGTAATCACTATTCAATAATGACTTGTAATATTCAATAATGTAAATACATTGGTGTACCTGACAATAATCTTAAATGAGAGATGTGGACTGATCATATACTGTAATTATGAAGACACAACAGAGAATGAATTTCTTAAAGAAATGACTTTTCTGTAATGTATTAGGTATTATGTCTAAGGTATATTGTGTTTGTGTGTGTGTGTGTGTGTGCCTATTGTGATACCAGATGCCTGTGTAAACAAGTTAACTTATTTTAATGTGTTGACTAACATACTAAAGCACAAGAAGACTTGTGGACTAACTAAGTGTAGTGTGTTACTTGATGTTACATCTTGTAACTTTATTGCGACTGTGTAATAAATATATTTAAAAATAAATTAAAGTATTAAAGTATATTTTAGGTTACAAATAAATACTTCTCAGTACATTCAAAAGAACACAGTTATTATAAAAAGACATATTATTACTTGACACATTATATAGTCTGTACGAAGCTTAACTGCATTTATGTTATTTATTTGTAAAGACATGTAATGGTGGAGATGGCATATATATATGCCAAATGCATATATATATATATATATATATATATATATATATATATATATATATATATATATATATATATATATATATATATATATATATATATATAAAATGAAGACAGACTTGACTGCCAGCTCACTTCACATTCACACACAGCTCCACTGCAGACTAATGGAGGTCCCCTGTTGGATAGGTAGACATCGGTCACACACAAACGCACACAGCTCCATTAGAGTCTATGGAGGTCCCCTGTTGGATAGGTAGACATCGTTCAGGTCCCCTCTTGGCATATTTTTAAAAAAATAAAAAAATGCTTATTTGAAGTTATATTATGAATAAGGACCTTAAAAGAAAATTTTGTATGTGATTTTTGTTTCTTCAAAATGACTAGAAACACAGGTCCCCTCTTGGATAGTGTAGAGTGATAGTCCCCTCTTGGTAATATAGACGTGTATGTGTGTGTGTGTGTGTGTGTGTGTGTGTGTGTGTGTGTGTGTGTGTGTGTGTGTGTGTGTGCATATGAATATGTCAGTTTTACATCCTCTGCAAAATGGTCATGCATTTCCACTAGCAACTGCTTACATACTTGAATGATGCGTTGAATGTTATTTATCTTTAAAGGAAGTGAATGTAATGCCCGTTTCACACATACTCCGTCTGCAGTGCGTGTGCGGTACGTATTTTTTTCAGTACCCATGTTAACGGATGACAGCTTTCACACTGCACGCGGATGCGGTCCGTCAGTCCGTTCCAGGAGCGTTGCGTCTGAGGCAGTGCACGGATCGTTTTCGTACCGAGTCTATTTTTTGCTGCGCTGCGTTGCTGCATTAAAGTGATAGAACATTGTTCGCATTTAAATAAACTGACGCGAAAATCTAGTAATTTCACCACAGATGCATTAAAATATACTCTTGTTTCAAAGTCAACACATGGCTTTTTTTCTCAAGTAAAGCAACAAAACGACACCTTACCTGGCATTTAGGTTAAAAAAAGTGCCATAATGGAGAGCACTCGTACTTTCTTGGAGGTGAAAAGCAAAGTTCTTTTTGACCTGCAGGATTTCTTTTAAAAGGGTGTAAAAACGAAAGAAAAGACGAGAGTCGGCTGTTTTTGAATAGACTATTGTAAGTTTCTAATTTAAAATGTTTGTGATTTAAGGCTATAAACTATGTTTAAATGTTTTGCCACTTGTGTGAGCTAAATCTAAAGTATATAAATATGAATAAATGAATTTAATAAAATGTTGTTTAAATGTAGGCTACGTAACCTGACTTCCATGAAAGAGTAAACAGAGAGAATTGGAATTCTGACGAGGTATGTTCTGTAAAAACTTTTGGATTTTAAATAAAAAATAATGAATAAATGCTGTATTTGTGGTATGCAACAGCGGATCAGTTGCGGACTGCAAACGCAGCATATGTGAAAGGACTACAGGGTGTGGGGCTCCTGCAACGCACACGCAATGCAACACGCACCGCACACGCACTGCAGACGGAGTGTGTGTGAAACGGGCGTTAGATTGTGGCCAAAACTGGTACAGCAATCCCTATCCCCTCTCCCCCTCCCCCTGACTCAATGTTGCCAGATCGGCTGCAGGATCAGCAGGAATGTTTGTAGATCTGTAGCTGTAGTAACTAGAGCAGAGCTGGCAACCCGGATGCCCAAACACTACTGACTTTGTGATTGGTCGATAAGTGGAGGGTGGAGCTTCAGGCCAAAAGACAACATGTCAACATCAACATCAGTTGAGGGCTGCAACAACAACTTTTAAATGACAATATCCTGGCCGGACTACTGTTGTCAGTGATATAAGTATTTGAAATTAACATGATTTCTTAATGTCTAGTGACATATCAGGGCAATTTTATGATATTTTAAATATCTTTCTTATATACAGTTCCTTTAACACAAGCTCTCTTTCCATCTGCAGTGATCAGTGATATAAATACCTCATTACATTATGTCTGTGTGGGTGAAATGCAGCTCTACAACAATGCCCAGCACATCTTGACACAATGACAGGGACTGATCCAGCAGTCTCATCCCTGTCCTCACTGGCAGTCTAAAAATCCACTCTAATGTCCAAACAAACCTCAAAAAAAAAAAAAAAAAAAAAAAGACAACACTACTTTTGTCTGTTTCACCAATGAGTCTCTGAAGCCTTTATGGAGATTACCTGGAGTTTCTCATTACAGACATAAAGTATGATACATTGCAAATCCGAATCCAAATTTGATTCTACAAAGGTTGTTCTTTGATGGCTTGGAAAATTTCATTTAACTATACATTTTTTCTCATATCTTTGTCAGAGAAAAATGACACATTAAGACATTAAGATCTATTAAATGTGAAAAATATATATATATACTGTAAAAAATATATATATAATGGCTCCAATTGAAAATTTTGTAGTGACTGATCACATCTACATTTTTCAGTTTGCCGCAATTTAATTGACGCAATTTAATTCACAGAAATTTCTTACAGTGTATGTATTCTTCCACTCCCTGACACTCTAATACTACATAAATACAGTTGCGTGAAAGCATCCAGACTGACACATTCGCTCCATTACTGGGTCAGATGTGCTGTCAGACTCCCTTTACCCTGCAGTGGTGACATTATGCTTTACTACAGCTTGTTTTTTTTTAAATAGGCTGTGTGTGTGTGTGTTTGTGAGAGAGTATATCAGAGCATATGAGACCCTGCCAGTCATGCCCTGACCCCTCATACTCACGCCACCTCAGACAGTATGCCAGACCCCTGCTGAGCCCCTACTGTACTGGGCTGGAGTATGCATGAGTGACCCCGACCCCGTCAGCCTTTTTGTTGGCTCTCATTAATTCATGTTTGTGAGCATGGTAAAAACAGCCAGCCCGCCTGCAGAAGTATGGGGAATCTCACCCCCACCCCTCATCCAGTAGGGGAAAGCCGCGTCTGGGCAGTGCGTTGGAGGCTCAGTGCCCGGATTGGCGTGCGTGGCTGGGTCTGTCTGTGTCCGGAGGGAAATCGGGGGGGTTGTTATTAAGGAGCGTTGCTGGGTAAAATAGGAATGTTTGTCATGGATGAGTGAATAGTGTCTGTGTGTAAGAAAGATTACAGTATAAGTATAAGTGAGATGTGCTGGCATGATTTACATCTGCTGTAATGCCATACACATACATGAGCAATATGCCCGAACTGGGCAAATGTCTTGTGCACAATATTTCAAGTCTTTCATAGAAAAATGGCAGTTTAACACAAATATACATTACTATTCAAAAGTTTGGGGTCAGATTTTTAAAAATGTTTTTAAAAGAAGTCTTATTCCCATCAAGGTGGCATATATATTATTAAAAATACAGTAAAAACATTATAGGGTGAAATATTTTAATTTAAAATGAGTGCTTTCTATTTGATTATATTTTTAAATGATGGTAAAGCTGTATTTTCAGCATCATTACGCCAGTCTTCAGTGTCACATGACCCCTCAGAAATCATTCTAATATGATGGGTAAGATACATTTAAAAAAATTCCCTTTTGAATGAACTATCCTGCACTGCACTGTTCGATTTCCTTAGTGATTCCAGCAGTCTCTATCTGACAGATTAATATTTGAAGAAGGTCTTTTTTCTGCATCACTACAAAATAAAACATTTCACTGCTGCGATCTGATTGGTGCGCGTTCCAGGGCATCAAAATATCTGCAGGGCAGAATCTCCAGTCTCCACCCATTAGCCTCTTAATTGTGATAGTAGAAGTGATGCAGTCACTACTAGGTGAGCATCGCTCCGGCTATAGGGCAGTTGTGCTGTGAGCTGTAATTCGCTATTCTAGAACGCCACTGATGAAGAGATGATTGGCTGAGAGTTTTTAGACTGTAACCGTAGCAACAGAATCATGTGGTTAAGTTTATGGTTGAGTAAACTAAGTGGTTATTTTGAATGAGGTTCAGATCTAAGTCAGTATGTCACTGGGCTTTCTAACACTCCGAATGCAACAACCTAACAACAACATAAAGGAGGCTGACGCTGACCATTTGAAAACAATTGGTTTGGGGTGTTTTCCCATGAGCCATCTGTACTGCGCACATTAATTCTGCAAGATAGGTGTCCAGACCGAAGCTCCATACAGCTGAAGAAATAACACATAATTTTGCTCTCAAGGGCAGGGGCTGAAATCCCAGAGCATGGTGGCACAGGTAGCCGGCTCAAGGGCGACAAGATACTGATTTCCTGTGTGCAGCAGGAGGTGGAGAATTAATGCAGTGTTTCTTCCCAGCAGGCTTTGCAGCACGCGACGGACACACCTCCAGGCTGTGTATTTACCCAAGATCCCTATCACTGCTAGAGAAAAGTGCCCTAGCCACGCCGGGACACGTCCAGCACATTCACCAATATAAATAAACAACACTTACACTCTGGGATTCTGGGATGCGTTCCAATTGCTTCTGTTTTGTAGAAATTTCCTTCTACACTGTAAAAATTTAATTCAGGTCTCCAATTGAACATTTTCTAGTGACTGATCACATCTAAATTTTTGAGTTGGCCAAATTGAATTTCTGTGAATTAAATTGCATCAAATCACAGAAATTCAATTTGGCATTGAAACACAGACCATTGAAAATTTGTACCAATGTTCTGATGGAGCCACATTGAGATCCTGTGTCTCTGTAAATGAATGGGCCTTAAAGTTAAGGAACCAAAAGTAAAAAGTGTTTGAAGAATTAGAATCTATTAAGTTATCTTCAAATTGACTTGCAGCCATGCAAACTTTGATCTCTCCCCCCCTCTCCCCCTATATTGCTTGGTAATTGAATGACCTAAATTGGTATTATCTAATAGTGTACTTTAACTGAACAGCTGACAGCTGATTGGTTGATTGTGATCCATTACATACCTTTCCATCAGTTATCTAACATTATCAAGATTAATTTGATCTGACACAGTTTAACTCTGAGTTATTGTCATATTTTATTACCATTTTCCAAATTATAGTGAATTAACTGTAACAATTTGAGAAAATGTTAAAGGTGTCTGAATACATTTGGGTTTGACTGTATATGCAGTATACTGTATGTATACTGTATATAAATAATGGTGGATAACAGGATCAGGTGGATAACTCAGAGTCTGAATGAAAATCATGATCACTGCATCTTCGAATACATCCGCTACAATATAGTATGCAAACAACACTATGTGACAAAATAAGTATTTCTGAATTCACAGTACAAAAGTAGGCAAAAGGTTCCCGGATGACCTACTGCTTCCGACGAGATTCTGAAGTGTGCATACAAGGACACTTTACTATCCCATTATGCTGGTAGGTCACATGATAATGAGAACATGGCAAATGTTTTACATCCATATTGCATTAGGCTACTACACACATTCCTACTATGTAGAACAAACTTTTTAGCTTTTGTGAAGTAATTACTCATTCAAAATAAGTACCCACTCAAGAGGGTATGCGGTTTTGGACACAGCTCTTCTATTCGAAAAACAATAGGTGAAAAGTACCCGTGTGATCTACTACTCTTACTGAGATTGTGTGCATTCGCTGAACACTTTACTATCCCATAAGGTCACGGGAGAGGATTTATGGATGGCAGTGAAGCACACGTGTAGTACATCCAAAATTTCCTTCATACTAATACACTCAGACAGTACGTGATTTTGGATTCTTTAAAATGTGTGTTACTAGCAAACAGAGGTGTTTATGATAGAAAGAATCTTCAAATCATTGAGTTATATACAAACAGTTTTTCAAATGTTTCAAGATTCAGTCCGAAAAAATCTCTTTGTCTTTGTTTTATGAACGCACACACCCACACACACACACACTCCCACGCATTTTCGCACGCATCTTCTGAGTATAATGAGATCTTGTTAATGCCATGGCAACTGCGAGCTTCCACACGCCGATAGGTCTCATCATTATTGCTTGTTTATGATTTAAAAAAAACCTGCAACCTGCCTGCCGTTGTTATAGCGTTCATCACTGTCTCTGTTCATACCTCTGCGCTGTGTTAGCCAGGTTGCTATGGAGCTCTCACACTATCAGATCACACTCAACGGATTGTGTCCTCACTTCCTCCGTAAAGCGGGAGGTGTGGGGCCTCCGTTCGCGATAAAACGCTCACTGATATCTCTCAGCATCGGGTGTCCACATTAATGAGCGGGTTTAGCTTGTCATCTGCCTGGTGGATCTCATTAAGGATGTGATTTTGTGCTTCAGTTCCTCAGAAGCAACTGTCACTCCTGCCCAGTCCTGGACCCTCCAACTGCACGTTACTAACTGGTCATTTCCGCCCAATGTCTTGCTCCAGCTACATGACAGCTGCTCTGCGTGGCTATCCCATCCCAGTACACTACTGCGGTGATCTAAGAGGAAAGACCATCACACATGTTGTGTTAGTAACCCCAGCTGCCCCCCTCACCCACCCAGCCTCAGGGGAGGGGAGATCAGGAGTCAATTAAAGAGGCATTCCCGGAATGCTTTCAGAAGGTTGAAAAAGGAACAAGGGATGTCTCCACGCTGTTTATTTTGCCCGCCAGCAGCCGCCTTGATCTGAATTTGTGCCGGTTGTGCATGTTGACCAGGCTCCGTGAAGGAGAGAGAAATCGCACAGTGTAAGAAGGCACCAGGGGTCAGCCACAGAAAGTCTGGTTGCTCAGAGGGCGTTCACACATACAGGAGCGACAAAACAACCCAAACTGATTTCCCTGCAAAAAATGTTGCTGCTTTTTTTAGTAGCAGCAGCAGCAATAACTTATTTGATTATTCTATTTTGATAAATAATAATGAAAATAGAATAAATTGTGTTAAGCTATGACCAATTGCACAGACCACCAATAACATCAAGGCATCCAGCATCTATCTATCTGTCGTCTGCCTGTCTCTCTGTCCGTCTTTCTGTCTGTCTGTCTGTCTGTCTCTCTGTCTGTCTGTCTGTCCGTCCATCCATCCATCCATCCATCCATCCATCCATCCATCCATCCATCCAAACACCCACCATATCATCCATCCATCCATCCACCCACCCATCCATCCATCCATCCATCCATCCATCCATCCATCCATCTATCTATCTATCTATCTATCTATCTATCTATCTATCTATCTATCTATCTATCTATCTATCTATCTATCTATCTATCTATCTATCTATCTATCTATCTATCTATCGGTCTGTCTGTCTGTCTGTCTGTCTCTTTGTCCGTCTGTCTGTCTGTCTCTTTGTCTGTCTGTCTGTCTCTCTGTCCGTCCGTCCATCCATCCATCCATCCATCCATCCATCCATCCATCCATCCATCCATCCATCCATCCATCCATCCATCCATCCATCCAAACACCCACCATATCATCCATCCATCCATCCATCCATCCATCCATCCATCCATCCATCCATCCATCCATCCATCCATCCAAACACCCACCCAATCATTCATCCATCCAAACACCCACCCAATCATTCATCCATCCATCCATCCATCCATCCATCCATCCATCCATCCATCTATAGATAGTCCGTCCGTCCGCCCATCCATCCATCCATCCATCCATCCATCCATCCATCCATCCATCCATCCATCCATCCATCCATCCATCCATCTATCTATCTATCTATCTATCTATCTATCTATCTATCTATCTATCTATCTATCTATCTATCTATCTATCTATCTATCTATCTATCTATCGGTCTGTCTGTCTCTTTGTCCGTCTGTCTGTCTGTCTGTCTGTCTGTCTCTTTGTCTGTCTGTCTGTCTCTCTGTCCGTTCGTCTGTCTGTCCATCCATCCATCCATCCATCCATCCATCCATCCATCCATCCATCCATCCATCCATCCATCCATCCATCCATCCATCCATCCATCCATCCATCCATCCATCCATCCATAGAAAGTCCGTCCGTCTGTCCGTCCGTCCGTCCGCCGAAATTTCAATTCCACATCTAGTTTGCATCATCAATTCAAATTCAAATTCAGAAACTTATAGTAAGTAACCACCTGCATCTGAACTAATAACCCATCACAGCCTTTCCCTCCGATCCATAAAAGCCATTTGGAACTTGTCATAAATGGAAATCCTTTCTTCCTGCTTCTAAATTCTCCAATCAGAGCCTTTCCCTCCAGTTTACAAAAATGAGCCTTTCCACTATGTAATAAAACTGGTGGGCTGTCAATGACACAACACTGACCAATGGGGACTTTTCCCTCCGATTGTCAAAAGCCAATCAACACTTCTCAGGCAGGTGGGATTTGACACATTGCAGGCTATGCTGCAAGAAGTGGTGGCTAGATAAAGCAAGAGGTGAGGTACGTGTTTCCTGTGTGAAAGGGAGAATTTGTGATACGTGTTAAGAGAGACAGTTACATAGACACAGAAATCCTGCTCTTTTTACAGCCTCAATGGACCCACATGAACTCTCTCCACGCTGTAAACGCTGTGTTAGTACAAGCGCTAGAACAAAAAGCTCTTTCTTAAAGCACACAGGAGAAAAGCGTAAACAGCAGACGAAGCTTTGACATAGTTTATGATGAACTACATCCTGCTGGGTAGCACATGCTTACCTGTCTTATAGATTTCATAGCGCAGCGAAAACCCTGCCCCCTGGTGGGCGTAGTCTGAGACGAATTTGATGTGCAGAATGGGGCCTGAGGAAATGATCGCAGGGGGTGCGATGTTACTGCAGTGTCTCCCCAACAGATCTGCGTTATCTGAGTTACCGTCTCGGATCTCAATGAAGTCATACCTATGGAGAAAACAAAACACAGAGACGTTTATTCAAGAGGTCGAATGCATGGTTAACTATCAAAGGGGTGCGTGATATACCGGTAGCCGCGATTAACCGGTAGAAATTTGTCAACCGGTAGAGATTTTGGACTATCGCAGTTACGCTCATGTGACGTTGTTGTGCTGCACAGACATAAAAGTTTATAATTTGCATGCGTTTCATGCAATGTGGTTTAAAAACAGCTGATTTATGATTAATTGCATCGAAGCGCAAATAGCAGCTAAAGAGACGCTGTCAGAGAGCTCATAGAGCGGCTGAGAACTGAACTGAGTGCTTTTTGCAGACTAATTGGGCATGAACGGTTAATATACTTGTCATAGTGACCATGTATTTGCAATTGATGACTTGAGTGAACGTAAACAGTTGGGAAAGAAAACACACAAGTACTGCTACAAGTGAACTTATGCATCACAACATTATAATGTAATGTATGCTAAATGGATCTGAGATTTGCAAAAGGTGGCATTTAACAGTTTTTGTAAGTTAGCAGTGTTTTTAAATATTAGCTTGTGATAAGTGACAGTAATCTAAATATAAAAAAGATGAAATGGTCATGCAAAATCCAATATTGTCCAAAGCATTTACTGTGTATCCACTATATACTGATACTGATCCATAAAACTTCTCTAATATTGTTAGCAATATGTCATGCATCCTCAATTTAAGGGCAGTCTATTATGACAGAAAGGTATTCCAAGATCTTAGCTTAGTGTGAACACAACAGATGGCGCAGACACACAACACAATGTGTGTTAAAGGTCCGTCTGTTCTGCCACCTCTACTTCTTTGTTTTGTTTTTTCCCCTCTGTAAACTCTCAAAAAATTACAAAGGCATTGTGGTTAAAAGGTGTATGATCTCAATTAACTATGAAACTATGTCAATTATACACATCTTATACTTTCTGCCTGGTTCCTAAATAAATTCCTTCTCTGAAAATCTATTATTTTTACAGCTAGAGACTGAGTAAAAGAGAGAAATGAAAAAGACAGCCAAGAGAAGTTGTTTCATCTGCTCTCTTTTGAAAGGTGAATCAAAGAGTTTCTTTTGAAAATAATATGAGCGACAGAAGTGACACTGGGTCCAGCTGGCAGGCAGCAAGAGTAAAATGCGTTGCTACTTAGCACAGCGCTGTCGTGTTAATAGGCTGAGGTTTATGTAGCTGTACTAGCAGAAGAGCGTGACTCCACACAGCATGCTGTGCCTCATTTAACCACCAATTCAGCAAGCCTGTGGACCCTCCGAACATCTGTACCCTTCAGTGCAAGAGAGTCATTGTCTAAAACACTGCTCCAACTCAAGAGACTCAAGTGCACAGACAGAGAAATCAATGAGCCTCGAGTTGGAGAAACTATACTTTCTCGCCTCTGACATATTTATTCAGTGTGGCGTATTCCTAGAGGACAAATGCATTGCTCTGCCATAGTTTGGGAGGTTTAATGGAGTTCTCAGTTATGATTCATTGATGTACCTACAGAAGTCAACGGATATTGACATACAGTATTGTCAAAAAAAGATGAAGACTGCCTTGCTTGCTTGTTGAGGGATTTTCAAGCATTTTCTATTGATAATCAGGGTCATTCTTCTTTTTTTATGGGTTTATTTTGCACTACTGTTAGAAAGTTTGGGGTCAGATTTTTTTTTTGAATGCTTTTGAAAGAAGTCTTTTATGCTCACCAAGGAATAATTTGATAAACTGGTCAGCATTTATTTGATAATAATACAGTAAAAAACACACCATTTAAAATAAACGTAAGGTTTTTTAATGTAATTTATTCCTGTGTTGACAAAGCGGAAGATCCAGCATCATTCCTCCAGTCTTCAGTGTCACATGATCCTTCAGAAATCATTCCAATCGGCTGATTTGCTGCTCAAGAAACTTCTTTTTATTATCAATGTGGAGAACTCCTGTGCTGCTGAAATGTGTGGAAACAGTGACACTGGATTCCAGGGATTTTCTTTTATAAAAGAATGTTTAAAAGAACAGCATTTCTTTGAAATAATTTATAACATTATGCAAATTACTTTTGATCAATTCAGCACATCGTTGCTGAATAAGAAGTATCAATTTCTTTCAAAATATTTTACTGACCCCAAACTTTCAAATTGCAGCTGAATTTACTAAACTGGCTATAATTAACAGGAAACTGAACTGCTATTAGTTTAAGAATTTAATTATATAAGTGTATAATTGACTGAATTCAATATGTTGCACTGGAAAATGAAGTGTTCTTTTATACTGGTTTACACATAAAGCCTGTGAAATAGGTCAAACTTAAAAACTTTTATAAACGCTCTAACTTGTGGCTTTCAAAGATTGTCTCGGGTATGCTAACATTTTAATTCCTTCAACCCTGTCTGTTTGCCTTCTGTTTGCCAGGTTGCTGGGTTCACAGACTCTGTAAAAATGTAGGAGGATATCTGAGGAGCTGAAGGCACCAAACACTCTCCAATCGAACATTTGCACAGCCCTCCCTCAGTGCCTCTGATAACAACTCGCACCCACCTCAACTCGCACTTCTGTGTCTTTCCTCAAAATGACAGGACACTCTGTGATAAAGGATGAAAACATGACAGCGAGAGAGAGAGAGAGAGAGAGAGAGAGAGAGAGAGAGAGAGAGAGAGAGAGAGAGAGAGAGAGAGAGAGAGAGAGAGAGAGAGAGAGAGAGAGAGAGAGAGAGAGAGAGAGATGAAAGTACAGAGGAACCGTCTGACAGACGCCAGCAACTGTCTTTAACCTGCCTTAAACACACACAAGCACTGTCAAATAGATGTCTTGACGATATTTTGATCGTGAACTTTTAGGAGCTTTTCAAATGAGTACAGAGTTAAAAGTTACTCTCTTTTTCAGATTCATCACAGTCACCAATTAACTAAGCAGTTAAACCCTACTACAAAAACAACATTCACCTAACACTGAGGACACATGCTGTGGGGGACCATTACAGTCACAAGGGCAACAAACAACAACACTGGCTTGTATTTGCTGTGGATGCAAGGGTAATTCAATTTTCATGGATTTTATTACTGAATGTTGTTACTATAGTGAATCTGTTTGGGTTGAGAAGGCTGCCTTTGTTGACCGACTTGTGTTCATACCACGTAAACCACTTTGTGTGTGTGTGTGTGTGTGTGTGTGTGTGTGTGTGTGTGTGTGTGTGTGTGTGTGTGTGTGTGTGTGTGTGTGTGTGTGTGTGTGTGTCAAAGACATTGACTTTGATTCTGTTTTCCCTGTTGGCCCCTTTTCCACTTGTTTTTCTTTTGATCGGCCTTGTTTTCACTCTTACTTTAGACCAGCAAATTAGGGTAAACACAGGCTTTGGCACCCTGAGCTATGTATGTGTGTGTTCTCTCTAAATAATGTGTTTGACTTGACCACAGAAAAGAACGTATCTGCAGATGTTCCCTTCCTCCACCATCAGAGCCGCATGCTAATTGCCTTTCACACGCTGTATCTATGAGCCAGTACTTTTTCACACCTGCACAAACTTATCAAGCATCGGACATCCCTTGCAGATCCAGGCATCTGATCTGTCTTCTCATCTTTTGTATCTGACAGCAACACACAATACATGAGAGTCTAGATTACGTGTTCTAGTAAAAGTGAAGGTAATTTGTGCCACATTTGTGTGTGTTTTTGTTGTTGTAGAGCGAATCAAATGGGCCAGATATTGGCTCAACTAATGGCACAAGATGGGATGAATGTATTCAATTCTGTAAGGGGGGATTCTAAGAAATCTTTAAGATGTAATAGTTGATGGAGATATTTTTGTTTTCTGAACAGGTAAAATGTTGTCCATTTATGTCAATGCCTTCACTCACATCAATTAATCACAAATTCTGGATGTGTATTACCAAATCAAACAATCCATTATACAGTATGTGAAATTAATATTCATTTTGAACTTTGCCAAAGATTAATTCTGACAGTGTTGGCACTGTGTTTAATTAGTGTTTGGATTTTATGATAACAATATATTTTGCGTCCCTAGCTAGATATATCAACATGTCCTCCAACCAATACGCCTATATAGGTCGTTTGTCACTTCCTTAATACAACCCATATGAACGTTTACTAAAGTTGCGCCCCTATCGACAATATTTTAATTCATGAAATACGACGCACAGGAGCGTTTTCTAAAGTTGTGCTCCTAATGACAGCAGGACACTTTCATTTTAAAGCATTTTTCACTTTTATCTGCTTATCATTTCAGGTTTTTCATAGCTCAGTTGGTAAAGCATTGCACTATACAACAACAACATGTGAGCATGCGATTGTGGGTTCGATCCCAGAGAACACTAGCCTAGAAAATTAGACGCACCCTAGCGGCAGCAAATTTAATTTGCCCGCAAGTGTGGTCTAGCAACTCTCAATACCTATCTGAGCTGTATTCCTCAGAATCTGGACGGCCCAATCACATCGTGTAGGTAGGCTATAGAGTCGGCGGGCAGGGCCATAATGACGACGGCCGAGTTGCGTTTGCGTGCTTCTAGTAACACAGTCTTCTAGTAAACACAGAAACTGGCGAACGGCGGCGGTCTTTCGAATCAGCTCTGCCCGCGCCTCCGGAAGACTTGGAGTTAAGCTTTCCTCTG
This sequence comes from Pseudorasbora parva, assembly GCF_024679245.1. Lineage (NCBI taxonomy): Eukaryota > Metazoa > Chordata > Actinopteri > Cypriniformes > Gobionidae > Pseudorasbora > Pseudorasbora parva. Next base: position 22,399,626 of record NC_090176.1, on the reverse strand, counting down.
AGAAAAGAACAAAGAGCGGCACTGAAGTCATTCTTAAAAAGGGAAGATGTGTTCTGAGTTTAGCCGACCGGATACGGCGAATGTTTAATCAGTCAGCGAGCTCCCCTTCACCTTCGTTGCTCCGGTTGGTGTAGCGCTATCCCGCGTGCAGAGGGAGTTTGAAAGACAACCGTTTATCCGCCCCTCGGACTGAGCCCTGTCTATGGTGAGTTTCCAGACCAAACATCTTGATGTGGGTCTGGCTTGTCAGGCTAAGAGAACACATGTGCTCATAAAGTGTGTATGCGCTATAAATCACTGGGCAGGTTTAGGGATGGGGTTGGTGTAGTTGTAAATGAAAATAAATATTTTTGCTAAATGGAAATATGATAAATGTTGGTAAAAAGTCCACACATTGCATTAAAATGAACACGCATTTTGATTGGTAACGACAGTCATACGGTCATTTCATGTCGTAACCCGACATTGTCATTATTTTTATGCCAGCTAGAGGGCGCATGACATTAAAACGTAACTATAGATCGTAATAAGGTGCTTGAAAAAAACCAAGGTTAAAATAAGACACTTCATTAAATATGAGAAATGTTTATTGATATCCAAGACTAGATGGACTAAATCAGTTGGAAAATCATAAATATTCTGCTTCAGCATGTTTTAAATAATTGGCTTGTTAAATTAAACAGTGCTCCACTGGATTTTATCTGGATTTTCACACAATGTAACCGCATGCATACTGTACATACAGTATTACACTTTGAACAACACATGTTCACAATGGGACAGATACTGGAAAATCTACAGGTCAGAAACCTTTTCGAAACCTACAACTATAGAATAAAATATAATTAAAAGATTTTATGTTTACATTTGCAATCTTTACATCTCCAAGCGAAAGGAAGTCTCGCCCATTTGATTGAAAGTAAATAATCAGAGGCTTTGTCTAAAAACCTTACCCAGTGGAAGAATTAAAGTGCCACTAAAATATTAACTGCTTGCCCGAGAGCATTCCCAGACCGTGCTCAGATCTGCCATTTGCCTGGTTGTAAAACCAGGAAAGGTATGAAGGAAGAAACAGAAGTATGGTTGTTGCTACAATCTGAAATGTTATAGAGAGAGGACAATGAATCTGGGACGATGGCAACTGAATCCACCCAGTTATGTCGTTTAATGCAAGCATAAACACACCAATCTTTCTCATGTCTAAGACCTTCTGGCCTGTAAGCCTAGCAAGCCTGTAATGGTCATAACAGATTTGCCTGTATTCTGAGAATGATGTGATATGTGTGGGAGACCTGTGTGACCCCCTTGAGTCCTGTCCAGCTTCACACTATCCATCGATTCTTCATTACATGCGGAAAACACGCATTGATCAAGGACCCCTGGGGAGCCGCACGGAGTGATGATATCATCCGCTACTGTTGGCCTCATTCGAGAGTAAATCTAGCTGTGAGGTTAGATGCGTTCATTTGTCAAAACTGTCACGGGAAAAAGACCCACGTGGAGAGTCAGAGGGGGAAACTGCTGCGTAAAATTGTTCTTTTCATAGACGTTCACGTCAGTCATGAGCAATTAAAAGGCTAGTGCGTACACACAGGGCTAGCGTACTGTAGCATCACTACTGTCCCCTGTGAGGTTACTACAGGAACAAAGGCAGCTGTCTCCGCTCCCCAGCTGGAGACGGTGGGGCGTCCCAAGGTCTGTGATCACGGCTCCGCATGCGGCCAGAGTTGAGAGGTCTAAAAATGCTCTCGGGTGATCGTCAGTTTGGATCTCGCTTGACAGAAGACAAAAGAGAGACGTCAGCGAACGCGAGGCCTAGTCTTCCCTCGCTCTAGTACGAGTGTGAAGTGTTAAGCTAATATATATACAGTCTGAAAGCCTCAGGGATGCTATCACTCCACAGAATTAATAAAATCCCTGGGACGAAGGAGAATGGAATATCCATTCCTTGTGCATTAATATGGTGATTATAGATAATATCAAAAACTGGAATACTGTGCCCGAGTGAGGAAAAGAGAGTGCACAGATTGGGGAAGAAAAAAAAACTGATAACGATGAAAGAGAGGGATAGAGAAAGAGGGGTAAAGGAGAGCGAGAACCATGACTTCAACATGCTCAGCCCTGTTTCCATACCCATGTCATTCAGTAGCGCGGCTTTGCTGATCGCATTACAGATATATCATGATAAATCAACCCATGCTTATTATATTTATTCCACAATAATCTATTTATAACTTTTAGGAGCGGGACACATCTGATGCTGTGCCAAGGAGGCATGGAACACTCTGGTGAATTAGAATGAAGCTGGAACGACAGGTTGAGACGCTTTCTTTCGTGTAAGCTCTGAGCGGTACCTGTAAACTCTGATAGATTCACTCTTCTGCATTGTGTCTGGTGCGTTTCATCCACCTGATGTTTCAGAGCGCTCTGGATTTCATCACATTCTCTGGCAACAGGAGAATAACAGTGTACTTCCATCTTTTTCTACTCATTTATTACATGACCTAATGGCTCTGTTTCAAAACCGATTAAAGATTAGCAACAGACATAAAGTTTGTTTTAAAAGGTAGACAGGATAATTTGTGTACTCATGATGCTGACTATGTAGGCAGCTCACTAGACTGTAAAAACTTATTTAAAAAATAAGTTACCTGGTTGCCTTAAAATTTTGAGTTCATTGAATTAAAAATTTGAGTTAATACAATGAACATTTTTGAGAATCGACAACCTTTATTCAAACATTATTAAAAGATATTGTAAGCATATTTTGTGCTAAGCAATTTTTATTTGTGATGACACAGTGAAACATGCCCAATTATTTTTGATATATCAAAAGATTTATCATTTTTTTATGCGGTTCAGATGCAATAATATTTTGAGTTTCTATTTATTAAACCAATTTCCTTCATTGAATCAACTCAAATTTTTAATTTCAATAAACTCATTTTTTTAAGTTTTTGAAAAGTTTACTTAGTTTTTTAAGTTAAATCAACAGTATTTTTTTACAGTGTTGTGCAGTTCATGAGTGAAAAAACAAATGTGCAGATATCATTTTCATATCATTTCATATCATTTTCCTTAACGGAAAAGGCAATCCAATAATGCACTGCAATAAGAAATATTTACATATAGATATAAAATTCATTAAATAGCCTATACAAATTAAATTAATAAAAAAAATTGAATTAATATAAATAACCATATATAAATATACTTAAATACATGTATGCTATAAAATACGTGTGTAATGTAAAAACAGATTACACTTTATTTTAAGAACTGAGTGATATTAAATAACAACATATACTTACTATAAGGGATAAGAATATTGTTTGGTTTATGGTTAGCTGCATGTAATTATGCATATTTTACTGTTATTTCTACAGTAAAGGGTTACTTCAGCGATTAGCATATGGCTTTGTATCAGTAGAAACCCTGGAGTATATTCAAATGATTGTGCATCCCCCCTCATATCCCCCTGAGACAAGAGATTTATGCATTTTATTTCTGGAAAAAATCCTCCTATGATGCAAATTGACGATATTTGCGTTATGGGAGGAATGTTTGGCCAAAGGCTAAAGACTACAGCCAGCAGAGGGAGCCATTTCCGCATGTTTTGAACCCGCGTATGGGGATGGGAGATCACACTCAGAGCTCAGCTCACAGCTGCAGGCACTCATTTAAACAGAGCTATGGTGAGCAATGTAAGTCTTTTAACTTCTCAAATTCATTTTTATGAAAGTTAAGCTTGCAAAGGCATGAACTGAAACGCACCAGACTGAACTCGCGTTGTGAATGTATGCCGCGAGTGTAGTCGTGATTACCTCAGCTCTCATCACGAGAGCTCATTAGCTCATTTATCTGACTGCAGTTAGTGCTCAGTGCTGTGATACTCGCGCGGTGACTCACTCATTATATTGAACAGACACGTTCCGTTTTTAATTGTAGTGTCTTCTCCAGCTCAGTCACAGTAATCCAGTTGGTGGCTTTGGGAATGGCCTCACAGGGCAGCAAAGCATTCTGGGAATTGTAGTCTTTCATCCCCATGAGACAAAAATACATTTTCTGTCTTCTCTCAGTCTAGAAAGCACCAAATTAAAAAATTATTTCACATTTCTACCACATTGATGACCCAGTTTAAATACAGATTCATCTTCCCAGCGCTGAAGTACACCTTAAGTACATACAAAGGGCACTAAAATAAAGTGTTACCTAAAAAAGTTTTTGACAAAAAATAAGTTTTTAATGTATAATGTTTGCGCTCTGTATCTAAGCTTTTTGCATTGCTAGCTTAGCAACATGCTAACGTGAGTTAAGTGTCCCATGTTGCTTTAAACACTGGCTGCCTGTCAATGTTTTGGAACAAAGCTACTGCCTTCCACAGTGGCATCCATTCCTTTAGTAAAGTGACAACTTTTCCCACCTTCAGTCTCTAGAGAGAATTGGAAATGCTGTGGAGGAAGTGTTTGCAGTGACAGCGTGGCTGGACTATCAACACTGTTTGCCTCATCTGTGTTTAATGAGAGAGAGAGAGACGACTAGGGTAATGTGGAAAAAAGGCAATGCAGAGAATGGGCCATGCCTTGGGAGATGAGTCATTTTAATCAGACGCAATGTATGAAGGGAAAGAAAGAGAGATCAAGAGAAGGGAAAATCATCATTTGATATAATTTATGCCAGGGTTTTATCTAGCTAATCAATCCGTAGTCAACTAGCTTAGCTTTACTAGAAAAACAATCCTTGTGAACCAACTTCAAGCCCACCAGCGTAAACCAGCCTGGACCAGTATGGCCTAATCTTTTCAGATGGGTGGAGGAAGAATTACAAACCTAGGAAGACATAATGGATGAAAAAGTGAGGTTATGACAGAGTTGAAGGAGAAATTAAAGGGTGTGGTGGCAGACGAGCAGACTAAACTTCATGAGGTTAAAGGAGAAACCCTGTAGTACAGCCAGTTTTCAGCATGTGTGCATATAAACATCTGTCAGTTAGGACTGAGAGGCATGCCTGGATATGATCCCTGAGCTGCATAATCATATCTGACAGGGAAAACGCTTCAGGTTAAATAAATTAAGTATGGCGCTTAGCTGCTGATGGAGCCAGTTTGTGTCCAGTGGAAAGATACTGAGCTGTTACTACCTCGGGATCAACATAGATCAAATAAATTGTCTTCCCCCCGTGTCTATACCACAATTTGTGTGAGAGCTTATGATACATACAGCACTATCACATCACACACATCTATAATAGGAGCAGTTAAAGAAAATGTGCTCGTGGCAAAATCTAAATTAATTGATTTCATTCAGTCAAAAATATAATTCAACATTACTGAATGATCCTTTATACATTCGTTTACAAGAGCAAAACTATATGCATGGTTTATATCATGCGGTAGGGTTGAATGGTTGTGTAGTATAGTCTAGTGGAACATTGCTATCCGTCTGTAAGTCTCGACAACGCAACAAAAGAGTCACAAAGAGTTCTCTCCGGTATGGCGCCACGTGATGGTTTTCTTTTGCAAAGCTAATGGGAGAATCACAGGTGGCTGTGTTTAATCTTAATGGATAGATCATTTGACATCTTGCTTATTAAATAAGTGCTTGTGTTTACTAAGCATTAACAATTGTGATTGTGTCGAACTCCAATAGAACTCGATACTCCGAACTTTGTCCTTAATTCATCTGCCTGGCCAAGTGACAAAAACAATAATCACTAGAAAAACAGCAGGGAACAAGTCAGGGAGTTAAAGAAACAAAAGAGCTAGGGAAGTGATTTTAGCCAAGAAGAGAGTGACTTTGTGTTAAACAGAAGATGCTGATATATAATTTGTGCTTTTATGAGGCCTACAGATCAGACATAACAGCAGCTTCCACCATCTTTCTGCACTAAAGTCACAGGCTGTAAATAACCATATTTAACCTTTATGTGGTTTATGGTTGGAGGACTTCAGAGAGAGATGGAAAGGTAGAGAACAGGGTCAAGATGGTGATTAGCTTAAATATTATATATACAGCTGTATATAGCTGTACCACTGAATGTACCATGGAGCGCTTTCATTGTGAATATTTCAGCAGTTGTGCCCTGTATTTCTGTTGATTCCAATCATTTGGTAATTAAACATTCTTTTGACTCAATTCTTTTCAGTTTAGTGAACCATATTTGCAAAATTCACATACAAAAAACTGAATCAATAGGCACATTTTTTGAGAGGTCATTTTTGATGAAAAATGTAGCTAGGTTACTGCTGTGACTTAGTGGACATTCACACTGAAAGTGTTTTTGTGTCTGTGTATTTTCTGCTTAGGTGCACTCAGAGCTTAATTTTTTTAACATTGAGCATTATATGATTCATACAAAAATTATTTTTTGGTTTTTTTGGTTAAATAAATCCCCTCTCTGTGTGTGTGTGTATATATATATATATATATATATATATATATATATATATATATATATATATATATATATATATATATATATATATATATATAAACACATACTACATTGCCAAAAGATTTGGTACGCTTGCCTTTACATATTTACAACTTTAATTTACATGCACATGCACATCCCCTTCTTAATCTGTAAGGTTTAATATAGTTGGCCGACCCATTGCAGCTAAAACAGCTTCAACTCTTCTAAGAAGGCTTTCCATAAGGTTTAGGAGTGTGTTTGTGGGAATTTTCTTCTAGAAGCTTATTTGTGAGGTCAGGCACTGATGTTGGACAAGAAGACCTGGCTCGCAGTTTTCGCTTTATATCATCCCAAAGGTGTTCTATCCGGCTGAGGTCAGGACGCTGTGCAGGCCTGTCAAGTTCCTCCACACCAAATTTGATCACCCATGTCTTTATGGACCTTGCTTTGTGGACTGGTGTGCAGTCATGTTGAAACAGGAAGGGGCCATCCCCAAATTGTTCCCACAAAGTTGGGAGCATGACAATTATCCAAAATGTCTTGGTATGTTGAAGCATTAGGAGTTACTTTCACTTAAACAAAGGGGGCCAAGCCCAATCCCTGAAAAACAACCTCACACCATAACCTCCCTCCACCAAACTTTACACTTGGCACAATGCAGTGAGGCAAGTACCAGTTTCCTGGCAACCACCAAACCCAGACCAATTCCAGTGGTGGCGTGCTTTACACCACTGCATCCCATACTTTGCATTGCACTTGGTGATTTAAGGCTTGGATGCAGCTGCTCAGCCATGGAAACCTATTTCATGAAGCTCTCTGCGCACGGATCTTGAGCTAATATGAAGGCCACACAAGGTTTGGAGGTCTGTAGCTACGGATTCTGCAAAAAGTCGGTGTGTGCCTCAGCATGCGCTGACCCTGCTTTTTGATTTTACGTGGCTAAGTGGCTGTTGTTCCAAATTGCCTGCATCTTGTTATAATACCACTACACAGTTAACTGTGGAATATTTAGTAGCAAGGAACGAATGGACATATTGCACAGGTGGCAACCTATCACATATATATATATATATATATATATATATATATATATATATATATATATATATAACCAAACAGCACTGCAACCAGCACTTACATTTTTTTCAAAATGTACAAGTCTGAACATTTATAGCGGAGTAGCAGATGAGTTGTGAAGATGGAAGGTTAAAAAAAGAAACATCTGTTTTAAGTCTTAGATCTGGTTGTGCTAACCTGAGAACTACTGGGAAACTGTCCACTTTCCTCTTTTCCAAATGTGGCAATGTGTCTGATTCAATATGGAGTTCTGTTTACTAATGGACGCGCAAAGAAATCCCCTGTGGGAGGAAAGCACGGAAAAGGATGTGTGATGTAATGGAACGTGTTGCATCTTCTGTCAATCAAGCCAGGGTGGAGGAAAAAAGAGAGACGAAAATAACAACAGTACTATCCCGTTCTCAAACCACTAAGGGGTAAGCAAAGTGCTGAAATGAAACACATATCAGACTTTGCTGTCTCTGTCTTTTGATGTCTCTCTCTCTTTCTCTCTCTCTCTGTGTTGCTGTGCTCACTGGAAGTGCTCAGTGAAGACACTTTCAACAAAAGCTTCTGAAAAATTAATGCTCCAATTTCAACAAAGGAATGTCAAAAGCCATCCCATAAATCTCTCTTTAAAAACACTTCTATGTATAATTAATACATCCAAAATGTTAATAAATGCCAAAAGGACAAAGGGCAATATTCAGTGAGAAGAGTGAGAGAGCTGAAAGTGGCAGGTTGTGACAGGCTTTGTGGCTCTGCCGAGAAGGGTTTGTAAAACATGACTCATGAATGTCAAAGTCTTCAGTAGCAGCTGTTAATTCCCCCCGAATTCGTCCCACTTTACCAAACAAGCTTTAAAACAAATCCACCCAAACTGTGAAAATACACTAAAACTCCATGTACAGTTATAATCCTGACCACATTCTGTGCATTTCTGCTGCTGTCCAATAGGGGGAGGAGTCGACACAGCTGCCGGTGAAACGCATGCTGAGAGCTCAAGTCTGCACGTTTTCATGATTCCCAGAAATGTGTGTCAAAGCTTTGTTTATTGGATATTTAATTAAAGCGAAGAGAGTGTGTGTAATGTCGACTAGAGCCAGACTCAGCAGGGCATCACAGGAAGGCTCCAACAATCAATAGGCAAGAAACATCAACAGTCTTTTCCGAATCAACTATTTAAAGAAACCACTACAGTTATGACTCATATTAAGCAGCAGAATGAATAAAATATAAAAGAAGCAGATTACCGCGTTGCCTCTTGGGTGTAGCTCGTCAGCTTTGATATACTGCACTGGACCTTTGTTTCTGCTTTTACCTCATCACGTGGTTATGAATACATAGTTTCTTACTCTCATTTAATAATCAGCTGCGTATAGCCCATGAAGCTCACCTGCAGTCCAGTTTCTCAAGCTCAAAGTGTGGGTTGAAGTTAAGGACAATGCGCTGGGACGGTTCGGGTGCAGTGATCACCCATCGGCAGTTCTGGTGGGGCGGGTACTCCAGCGGGTAACCGGGTGTTGTGATGTAGCCTGCGTCACTGGCATCCAAATTCCCACCACATGACTCTGGAAAGAGAGGTGAAATATGTGATTACATTTTACTCAAATGCTTCAAATGCACTGTGAATGCGTCTTTTACTGCATTTATATTCACTAAATCATATTAAATCATATTTTTGATTTAAAACAAGTTCATTTGAACGTTACTCAATGGTTATTTTGTCAAATGATTGAAGTGATTAAAGCTGCACTATGTCATGTTTCCATCCGCTAGAGGGCGCCTATTAAAAACAAAGGACGCCGAGTTTGAGCGCAGAATCTTGGGACATGTGGTCTTCATCTCACAGCCGGTGGAAAAGAATCAGGATAGGATTTATGTTCATGGATGTGATTATTAACGTTAATGTAGTATGAAGCAGAACAGGGCAGAGTGTTTTGGAGCTGAGCAAGGCCGCTGGAGGGATTGTTGAGCAACACACGCCTCGCGAGCAAAGGGACTTTTGTTATGACGGGACACAGTCACGGGCGCCATTTCTGTTTTTCTGGTCATGAGTATGAGGTAACACTGCTCTGTTTATCAAATTAGATACATTTAAGTGTGTTTAAAATGATGTTATGACGTTACTCTGTGCGTTCGCTCTGCGGCTGCTGTGACATGTTCACACTGCTAAGAGTAAAGCACTTCTGCCAAATAAAACCGAAAACCGAGGGTAACGCAGATATGATGTAATTGACAGGCAACTCCCTCAGATGTCCCAGCTCCTTGGTTAAAATAGCAATTTTCTCACAATTTACAAATAGTTGGAAGCATTTGGGATATTGTAAGAACTCAAGTGAACACAATATATAACCCTGGCCTAGTGGTTTTGGGATATTTTACTGCAAAAATACTACATAGTTCACCTCTAAGTACACATGCGTCAATATGACACTAATGATTCTAATTGATACAAAGGACATGGCTGACCTCTGCTAGTCAACAAGTAAATCAGTCATGACTTAGTAACTAAAAGCCTTTGTTCTGTATTCCGATGTGTATACGAATCAACACAAACTGGGAAATCAAAGAAACTGCTGTGTCTGTCCCAGTTGTCAACTGTATCACTGACAAGCAGTCTGCAATTTACAAACATTAGGACACAATCTTCAGATGCATCTTCAGAATAATAACCAGTCTATCACACAGGACAAACTATTCAGTGACAGGAAGTGTGTCTGCATAATGGTCAAAGGTCAACCCAATGCTGTGAGGAGTGTAGTGATCAGCCACAAAGACGTCTTTCTGTGTGGAAAACGCATAGATAGCGCACTCATTTGCTCTCTCCCCTGCCTGTGTTTACCGTTCTCTTCCCGGACAAGCCCTCGGCTCCCACAGCTCAAATAATTGATATGGCTCTCATTCATTATTGCTCTGATCATAGTATTGAGGCACAGCTGTTTAACCTCTGCTAGAGTGGTACGATGTCAGAATGCACCGAACACACATGTTGGAGGCGAGGCGGCGTATGAATGTTTTACGGTGCGGAGGCACTGAATGATTCAAGATGGCTTCGAGATATTTTGGAAAATGCTTCAAATGCTTTTGTCCATAGAGTGAAAGCCAAGTGGGATCCAGTGATGTTTTGGACCCCATTGACTTTCATTATATGGACAAAAGCATTTGTAGCATTCTTCAAAATATCTTCTCTTTGTGTTCTACATGAGAAAGTGAGTTGTATACTCTTAAATATAAAGATTCCAAAAGAGGGTTTTCTCAGCGATGTATGGAAACCCGTTTCTGCCATTAAGTAAAAAAAAACAAAAAGAGTAATTGCACACTGATAAATTTCTTTTTATCTCAGAATTCTTACATTTTTTCTCACAGTTATAAAATGCGAGTTATAAAGTCAGAATTCTGACATATAGACTGGCAATTCTGACTTTATTTCTCGGTCAGAATTGTGACTTTATATCACGCAATTGCGAGTTTATTTCTCAGAATTCCAACTTTAAATCACGCAATTGCGAGTTTATATCTCAGAATTCTGTCTTTATATCTCAGAATTGCGACTTTACATCACGCAATTGCAAGTTTATATCTCAGAATTCTGTCTTTATGTCACAGAATTCCGACTTTATAACACGCAATTGAGAGAAAAAATGTCAGAATTGTGACTTTATATCACGCAAGTTTATATCTCAGAAATCTAACTTTATAACTCGCAATTATGAAAAAAAATTCAGAATTGTGACTTTATATCACGCAATTGCGAGTTTTTAACTCAGAATTCTGACTTTATGTCACAGATTTGTGACTTTATAACATGCAATCGTGAGAAAAAAATATCAGAAATGTTACTTTATATCATGCAATTGCAAGTTTATATCTCAGAATTCTGATTTTAGAACTCACAATTGTGAGAAAAAAAAGTCAGAATTCTGAGATAAAAAGTCATAATTACTGTTTTTATTTTTTATTTAGTGGCCAAAAAGGGCTTCCATAGCGATTCCATATAATAATAATAATAATAATAATAATAATAATAATAATAATAATAATAATAATAATAATAATAATAATAATAATAAAAATCTTTAGTTTTTTGTGTGTTTTTAATGTAGATGTTAAAGTTTCTTCATTGAACCATCAATGCAATAATGAACCTTTATTTGTTTAAGAGTTTACAGGTTTAAAACGACATGGGGGTGAGTAAATTATTATTTTCATGTGAACTGTTCCTTGTTAAACCAAGAGTGCTCCAATCATATGGGTAGTTTAAAGCACAGTCACCCAAACTCAGCAAAAAAAAGGCATTCGATTCTGTGGGAATCTGTGGAATTCTGTGGTGGCGATTCCGTGTGGTCCTTGCTCAGCGGTTTCAGTTCATCAGCAGTAACCCAGCAAGGAGGAACATACGGCACGCACTCTGCTGCCGTTACTTGAAATTCACAACAAATACTCCGCAACCGGCATGCACGGAGCTGATGTTCTAGCGTCACACATAGTGGCCCAGTGGGGACGCTGGGAAGCAGTTCAGAGGAAGTGAGAGCTTTGATTGACAGTTTGAGGTCTGTGGCTGGTTTCCACAGCACTTTCTGCAAACAATTACTACTCATCTGTATTGCACACTTGATCTCTGGTGTTCAGTCGCCGACTTTCTCACCGTCGGAAAAAGAGATGGATGTGGTGGGATGCGACCTCTTCGTACCTTACAGATTTACACTGCAACTAAACCAAACTAAATGCTTCCTAATTCTTAAACCCAGCAGACCAATCACCTCTGATCTAACTTGGCCTCAATACTGATATTCAATACTGAATAGGGTGATGACAGATCCCTCACAATCTTGCCTAAAATGGCACATTTAGTTCTAAATTGCAAAACAACAACTGAATTTAAAGATTTTCCTGCATGTATTGGTCACAATGGTCGACCACTCATGTAGTTGTTAGTTTTTTCTAGACTATCTATAGATTTTTATAGTTTTGATATTGTATTATATATTATATTATATAGTTTTATATTTGTAACTGTAACTAGCATGCTGTGCTTTAGCTGTTAGACAGTTTACATCTCTGGAAGTCTTTAAATCCATCCATCTTCGATCCGGTGGTTTTCTTCGTTGTTGTGTGGGATCTCATGCTGTTTCTGAATGTCCCATCATAAGCACTGCATTTTTAAGTCAGCATGTTAAGTTAAAAATAGACCCTGTGGTCTGTTCCTGTTTTGTTGAACCCTGTCCAGCTGTTTTCAACACAACAATGTGTCATCATGTAAATGCAAATCTGAAAAAAACAACAACTAGTCGTTCAAGCAACCCACTGACTAGTTGAGTTTCGAAATATGTAGTTAGTTATGCACCAAACAGGCTGTAGGCCTTTCTCATGTGTTCCAGGTCGATTCATTCATATGTTCTTGCAGAAATGATGACGGGGTGACGGGCCTCATTAGGAGGTGATCTTCCTGCCTAAGCCCTGGGCCTCAACCAAACCGAACAGTGCAGAGATCCATTTCCACTCCGAGCAGAGAGAGCGACAGATACTGCAGTAGTGTTGTGTTGCTGTGTGTGGTGGCCTCATGAATTATTGTGTCTGTACTGCTAAAGGAGTCTATCCATCTACAGTCTCTGCCACATGCTATCACAGCAGTATGCAGCCCTGGCGACTTTGCCCAAGTCAACACCCAAAGTGTGTGACTTTGGTTGTGTTTGCCGTTCTTGGGGATGATTTGCATTTGCAATGCACCAAATACAAATAAAGGTGATGTCTCTTGGGCATCATTATATATTAATAATGGAAACATTATTGATGCTGAAAACACATACCTATTTAAAAGTGCTCTGCTCATCAAAAAGTTTACACGTAAAGACATTAACAGTACTTTGTTTAAAATGATGTCTACTTATATGAGATTAATAATAAAAGCTATTATTAATTTTACATGAAACAGGTCGCCTCATGGCGGGAAGACACCTCATTGAGATCACATTACCACCATGCAACATGAGACATTTAAAATTATTTTACAATACATTAACTATAAGTACTAGGGGTGCCACGTTTTGATGGTTATCGTGATATTTAAAAATGAAATATTGTTATCATGTTAACTACGGGTATTGCAATATATTGCGATAACCATAAAGCATAAAATGAAAAGTACAGTGTTAAACTGTCACATGAAATTTGTTGATGCCAGAGGGCGCCCTTGCACACAAAATCCACAAGCGGAAAGTAATAAAACAAATTACTTAATTTTTGAAATGTAATTTTTCAAGATTTCTACAGATATCGCAATATATCGTTATTGTAAATTATTTTGCCCATGATAATCGTAAAGCAAAAAATCTGGTATTGTGAGAGCCCTAATAACTACAATTGGTGTATTTCTAAAATGGCATCAACTATTTTTTTTTTTTTTGTGTTGTTGTTGCACATTCCTACATCCAAGCCACAAGGTGTCAGTACAAGCCCAAGGCAACTGCCTAACCGGCAAGTGCAACAAACAAAAAATAACTGTGTGCACTCTCAATTGACCTATAATAATTGGATAAATAAATTAAAAACTGTCCTAAGTTGGGCTCACAGTGTCAGCCCGACAAAACAGAAAGATCTCAGCCAGTCATATGCTGCCCCACACTACAGAAGAACGTCACACTGTTCAATAGAAACTGAGTCTACTAACAGAGCTCCTTCGATTGACAAAATCAAATCTTGGTTGAACCAATCAATAGCTTTGATTGTTGGACGAATCAATAGTATCTTCCATCCTCACTTACCATAAGCCTCAGCAGCCGAAAGCTCACTATTCTGCACAACCCCAGTCAGCTAGGGAGTTCTGCTGAGTACACACACAACAACAGCCACAGATCTCATCCTGTCAGAGCTTCCGGTGTCGGCACTTTGTCAGTTCGCACAACCCCGCTCCTCTTCTCTTCTCTCTTTAGATACGAGACGTCTCTCCCCGCCTCACTTCCTGCAGGATTGAGGATGCTGCCGGTGGGTAGGCCTGCTGCCGGCCCCCTCGCTTTAGGGCCATAAGTAACTGTAAACGGTGCTGAGCAGGTGGGTGGGGGAATGAGAATGGAGCTGCATTATTTATGGGTTTCTTGCTTGTTTTGAATTTCATCCCGATAGCACTGTTTCAGCACTTTTCCAGCGCCTGCCACACGAGAGTGAGTGAACGAGCGCCGGCGCATTTGTTGGAGCGAATACAAATATCTGACCTTCTTTTAGCTGATTTACAGGCCCATTTTCTGCTGAGGGAGTGCTAATATTACCCATTACACGAGACGGAAAGGAGAAGAAAACAGTGCAGGGAGCCGACATGACAACAAACTGCAGTGATTTACATAATGGCCATTGTCGGTGGAGATCTTGTGCGTTTACCAATTCAAGCTGATTATAAGTTGCAAAAACGTATGTGATACTAATTGGCCCATCGCTCACACTGAAGCATGTGTTCCTGCTTGAACTCTGCAGTTCACTGGTTTGCAGATCAAGAAACTTCACCCAACAGAGGAGGCATATTCTGCAAAGGGCACCGGGATACGTTCAATCTTAAGAGATTAGACATGGAATGCATTGCCTTGGTCTCATCTCATTGGTATCAAACTGTTGGATTGTGGTACACCGAGTACCCTAAACACACACAAAGAGGTTGCCAGAAGTCCACATCTGCCTTTTATCAGCGTCAACAGTCTAAAGGGCTCAGAGGAGGTGCTGCTGGATGAAACCTAACGCTACACACACACAAAGTGAAGCTCTAACAGACTAAATGCAGGTGACTCACATTAAGAGCTGGATGAACAACTCAAAAGTGTAACTCAGAACCAATCGCCTATAAAACCAAAGATGTGCGCATGGAAAATGAAATAAGCTCGGGGCCACCGAACAGCAGAAAATGAACATGACAAATGGGCTTAGCAGGGATCCGATGAAACTTTAAAGAGTTCCCATTCACTTCGTACGCCACGGAAAACAACCAGCGCCAGGAGAGAATCGCTCTCATATTCCCTGGGAAACTCAGCACGACATGCAGCGGCCTCTATCAGGATACTGATGTGTGCTAAACAGCGATTTCAAAGCGGCTACCCGTTGAGTTTGCTCCGGTAGCCGTAGTTTCTCCGGAGCGCGTTGAGGTTCTGCAGGTGGTCAGGTGTGTCTGCACAGCTGCATAAGCATGTAATCAATCGCAGCGTCGCCTCCAGGCGCAGGTGGCCAAGGCTTTGCCAACAACATGCTCTTTGCGCTCTTACCAGTAGGCACTCCAGGAAAATATGGAATAGCATCCGGACATGCTGTCTTTCAGGCTCAAACATGTAGATTCGCACGCATCCGCATGCTACCAACCCACACGGCTCATCTGCAGCAATAACCGCCGCCACGGGAGAGGAGCTGGAAAATATCAGCAGCTGACTGGCGGAAGTCAATACGGTTTCTGGTTTTCACTGAGTGAGCGTCTGCTGATGAATAGCTGATATTTAATCACGGTGACGAGACACTTAGAGCTCCGTTGTTCTTTCTTATTACATTCTGTCCGCACTAGAACAAGAGGCTTCAGCCCCCCTATCGTCTTGTGTGTGCTGAGTCCAGGGCTTCCTGTCCCAGCAGTAGATGGTTAAGCCATTCTCCCTCTCTCAAAACCATTCATCCATCTGATTCAGACCGTCTGAAGCTTAACAGGACTAATTAAGGCACCGTTGTTGTGTTGGAGAGATAGCTGGGCTTTTAGAAGGACCCCTGTGGAGAGCTCTCTCTTGGATCAGGTGCAGATCCTAACGCAGATCTGTTGGGGCTGGCAGCACTGTCATCGACATTTGGTTGGAAAATAAAGCTAACGCCACTCCAAAAGAACTTTACTGAAGGGAAAATGTTTTAAGAGTAAAAAGAAAGCAAACTGACTAACTTAAAAGGAATAGCTTGCATATAAATTACACTTCTGTCTTAATTTATTCACCCCCATGGCTTCTAACATGGAACAAAAAAAAATCTGTTTCACAGTCTCCATTCACTTTCATTGTATCGAATAAAAATGCAATGGAAGTGAATGGTGACTGCGACTGTCAGTCACAAATGTTCTACCTAACATCTCCTTTTGTGTTCCAAGGAGGACAGTTTGAAACAACATGGGTGAGTAAATGATGACACAATATTTATTTTGGGTAAGCTAATCCTCTTATAAGTAGTTTATCGCATGTGTTCCGACATGAAAATGACTCACAATTTCTATTATTGTATTCCTGTTAGTAGCCTACTAGGTAAATCTAATTAAAAAGTAACTGCATTTATTATAGTTTGGCAAATCCATATTGTTATATTTATAGTAACTGAGTATAGAAACATGCACCATCTGCATTCGAGAATGTAAAAAAAGTTACAAAAAATTCACGCGAAAAACATAAATAAGCTATTTGAGACACAGAATGGTCGCGTAATACGTAACATTGAAAGCAAAACGTACTACAACAGAAAAATCCCCGTTTAAAAATCCCCTTTGGCATTAGTTTTCACCCAAGACAGAAACAAGAGACCACACTGATTCCGTGAAAGCGAAGTTATCATTTACAAACACGTATATCCATTCATAATGCCCAAATGTCGAGGTTAGTAATCCGTCTTTCCCGATTTTCCCTGAATTGCGAAAATATGTCTCCGTTACGGGATTTCAGCAGTTTGTTTGAAAGATTTATCAATGTATCGGTGATTGAGGTGAGTTTTTTCAGTCAGGCATGTTAATTAAACTCTCAGTAAAGATAGTTGACATTCAAAACGTCTTTCAAATTGAGAAACCTCAGCAATGAGTGTAAAAAATGTAAAATAAAGACTATTGAAATATGTAAAACCACGAATATAATCGAGTATACAAATGTGAAACATATTTTATAGCCTATAACATAAATTTTCATTATATTCCGTGTTCGCGCTAATATTTTTCATGATAGTCGGTGGAGGTGCCTCATGTGCCCGC
Source organism: Pseudorasbora parva (assembly GCF_024679245.1). Classification (NCBI taxonomy): domain Eukaryota; kingdom Metazoa; phylum Chordata; class Actinopteri; order Cypriniformes; family Gobionidae; genus Pseudorasbora; species Pseudorasbora parva. The sequence continues at coordinate 22,382,201 of NC_090176.1, read as the reverse complement.
GGTAGCACAAATACAGTCGTCAAGCATAAGTAACCATGACACGGGAACATTGTGACTAGAAAAACACCGAGGGTTACGACTTTATAAGGTAAAAAATACATATATGGTTTTAAGGGTCTAGTTTAATTTAGGATCTGTTCAATTTAGGATCTAGTTTGTGGTGTGAAGGGAATCTGCTGCGTAATTTAGCCGGAGTTTATATGTGCGTTAGTGAAGGGGAAATATACCCCGAATCCTTAAAAAAAACAATAGACTGTCTTACACAGCTAATCAGAAATACGTAGACGTGCAGGGAAAATGTGCGGTGGTAAGCGCGGCGTTTGACGGAGCTCATGCCGAACGCGCGTCACCTCTAGCGGGCAAGAGACTGCCAGCGCACGCGGTGAGCTTACACCCATCATCACACTAAAACCTGCTGAAAGTTGCATACGAGAAGCTCATCATTGTGATGTTGGCATTTTAGTTGTCTTATTTTATGCTATTTTTTCTTTTCTTTTTTTGAGTAAGTGTAAAATATAGCATAATTAACGTTTTTTCTGTCAGTTGTAAGGTACGATAATAGCCCTAAAAAATTAAATACAAATGCCCGAAATTAGTTTTAAACTGAAATATATCAGTAATATGGTCCTCGTGCCTTGTGCAGTTTCAAAGCGTAAAATGGAAACATGTTGGCAACTGATTCAGATGAGAAATATATAAACAAATGACAAAACAACAAAAACTTACCCTCCTCTCCATAAACTAATGCCGCGCACAAGACAAGTAAAGATCCACAGAGCTTTGTGAATAAATCCATATTTTCTGGGTGAATGTTCACCCAGTGCGTGTAGAGTAAAAACTGAAGTTCTTGTGACGTTCTTTGAAAATGTTCTGTCCACTGATGATGTATCCACTTGTGTCTTGAGTCTGATGACAATTTCTGCCGCCTGCTTTCTCGATATGTTTTAAAATGCTGGATGCGTAAATTCAACCCAGACCTGACCGTTTAACATCTCCAGTTACATCCTAAACAAAAAACAGCAGCAAAGAAAAACGTCTCACTTTAAAACTAAATACCTTTCTCTTTAAAACCAGAGTTCAGACCAAAAACATATTTTGGCTTGGTTTCCTCGAGCTATAGCAGCGCGTGAGTGAGTAAGGTGAGCGACGCTTTCTCTCGCCTTCAAATCCAACTGACATGAAGCTTTTCCCCGGTCTCGTCCCCACAGAATCCACCACTAAAAGCTCTATCTCGCTTAGGAAATACTGGCCACGGCGGGAAACTGTCAGGAAAGTGCAGCTTGGATGAGGTCCTCTGTGCAGCGGGTCCGTAACTGAAGTCTTGTGATAGAGATACTCCGCGCGCTGTCTCTTTGGCACTGCGCGTCTCTGCGTTTGAGCGCCGAGTCTTGCGCGGCAGCAGCATGTGGATGTAATAGCATTAAGGACGGGCGCAGCTATCGCATTACAGTCAGCACCTCGGCCCGCCTCTCCAGTCTCTGATTAAAGACCAGCCACTAGTCCCGCAGTTACGCTATAAAAAGGCGAGCGAGGGAAACACAAGCGCCCACAGCCACACGGGCTCGTCAAACGCTCGTGGCTGTGCGAAACCACAGGCTGGTTTGGAGAGGTTCTTCAAGGTGGTATATACGATGTATGCTGCTTACGATTGGCCACTGACAAACAGTGATGTCCAAAATAATAAAATCTTTCAAAATTCTAGTTTAAAACACACGTGCTAAGTTCTTAGCAATACAATATTTGTATTCGTATCGGTTATATATATATATATATATATATATATATATATATATATATATATATATATATATATATATGAAAACACGTTAATAATAGGCTAATATATAGTTTCCAACAAAAATAATTTAATCACTCGAAAAAAGTGGTGTAACCATGTTGCACCCATGCAAGTTACACCACCTGACATTAATCATTAGTAATAATTATTTAGCTAATATATATATATATATATATATATATATATATATATATATATATATATATATATATATATATATATATATATAGCTAAATAATGATTACTAATGATTATATATATATATATATATATATATATATATATATATATATATATATATATATATATATATATATATATATATATATATATATATATATATATATATATATATATATATATATAATTAGATCCGGACACAAAAACACAACAACAACAACATTAAATTCATTGAGTCACATCATTGACCCAAATATACCAATGACGCAAGGGAACAACAGAAGGAAAGTGTTGTAATTATAATCATTATGTATAAGCTGCCATTATGTTTGACTGCTCGATGCATGATTGATGTTAGAAAAGTAAGTTTTGATGCCCTCAAGTTGACTTTAAGCAGAAAAGCGAAAATGCTGAGTTGAGCCATGCATTAGGTGAGGCAATGTGCATGGTAATGTGCGGCTGAGGTTGAATTAATGCAAATGTTTCTGACAGCAAGCCAAGGAAAGATCAACAAGGGTATAGGGGTCAAACGCTGAGCAAAAATACAAGAAACTGAACAATCCAATGGTAAACGTTCCATGACGACAGATGTTTGACAGAAACTAAAAACATCTGTTTTTCTTTCCTTGTGACTGATGCACTGTTGAAAACAATTACACACACACTCACAGTTAAAATAAGAACAAAAAGCAGAAGTTTGTGGTAGGATGTGTGGGACACTGAGAAAAGGAGAAGAGAAAGCAGATATTGGGAAGAGCAATGTCCCTCTGGCTTTGCCCATACAGAGTCCTTTAATTTGGCCCTCTGTACTCATATGAAGACAGAAATGAGACACTAGTATTGCGGGAGGTTGGGGTTTAGAAAGAAGGGCTAGAGTAAACCTCACCAACCACACTGTGTGCATCAAAGCTTCGACATCTATGCAAGGAACCCAGACTCTCAAATATGTTCTTGTGCACAGATCTCTTCATATCCACCCAACACTGGGCCAATGAGGACCCCGATTCGCCACTAACTACAGTGGCTTTAATGAAAAAGCATTACCCTGCAGATCCTGAAATAAACTTCTCCCTCTTCAACCATCCTGCACACGCTCTGCACACGCTGTGATGGCAAGCAGCAGGGGAAGCACGGGGAAGTTTTTCTTAGATTTGATGCCATGTCATTTTCAGGTCATGTCTTATTGAAGTCAAATGATTAGTCATGTGCAGTGCCATGCCTGAGCGGTTAATTCTGAGAATCATAGAGGAAACAGGAAGTGCAGAAAACATGATTGTTTTTGCAAACAATGGACTTCTTTTCATTATCACCATCCACTCAATGAGATGTTTCAAAGGTCAGTTGACAAGACCTCAATGACAGGTTTCTGTGCTCTTATCTCTCTGAGAGTACTGACTCCATCTCTCAGCTCTTGAGATCACTGCACTATTTGACCTGGGGACTTGGGCCTGTCAACAGTAATGCTTGATAAAGGTTGCTATTTTACACTGTCTTCAGAACAGTCTTGTGGTGTCAGCTATCACGGATGAGGTCAGAGTTTGGGTATAGTGAGAGCTGGTCTTGGATCAGGGCAAAATAACAGCTTCTCTTTGAAGCGTTGACAGGTCTGGCCTGTGCTGTCCACACACACCTCGACCCACAGCAGACCTGTGCTCATCCATCTTATTGGCTAATGCCAGGATGAGCATGAGGGGATCTCTGAAGAACAGTGGAGCCTCTGTGCATGGTGGTGCGGTTATCCACACTCTCGGCCTCACGGGGGAAGTGTTGAGTGTGTGCGTGTGTGTGTGCGTGTGCGTGTGAGCTCTGAGGTTCATGATGGCCATACAGGGCGGAAAGTTCCCACTGCGGTCCCAGCAGTGGCTCTACTTCATCTTCTTACGCCATTTGAGCTTAAGTCCGGCTCAAATGGAGCCGAAAAGGAGCTACTGCTGACACATCTGCTTGTTTACAGGTACCACTGTTTCCTAGATGTCTGGAAGGAAGAAAGTACAAGAAGAAAGTCACTGAAGACATACATTACATTGTTCAAAAACAAAGGATACAGGAATATACAAATTAATAAAAATAAACAAGTACAAATCTGTGAAGTGCTGTAGACATCAAGTAAAACATTCTTTTGTTGCACTTTGAATCATGATATACAGTAGTTACACGAATATCAATTCATGAATATGAAGAAGTTTTAAGGTTACCCCACTTGACATGAACAAAACACATTTTCATGGAGAAAAAAAATCTCATAAAAATATATTTTATAATACTTTTCTTGTACATTTAATCATGCAGGTTTACACAACTTAGATCATGAAATAAGAATATCAAGTCATGAATAAAAAGGTTTGTTTAAGGTTAGTCCGCTTGACTCAAACAAAATATGTATTTCTGTAAAAACCACACATTTCAATCAAAATATGTAATATAATATTCAAAATAAATGAAGAGAGAAGAGAATTAGGTTAAGGAAATCATCTAACATGCAAAACTGTCAAGTGGTGCAACCAGCAAGGTACTAAAATACTTTATTTATTTGCACCTTGATTACATGTGAGTTTATAAAACACACCGATATCAAATTATCAAGACATTTTGACTCCATTTGACCTCTAAAAAATAACATAAAAAAAAAACCAAGGTGATGAAATATCACCCATTTCATCACAGTGTGTGCTAATTTTAAACTAGGAAGATAAGTAAGTTAGGGAAGTACCATAGAAACCAAGCCTGCTTTCAAAAAGTGCTAATTGACTAGGTCAACATAGGTCATCAGGGAAAGAGTTCCACAGCATGAGACCATAGTGGTGTCACGGTTCATGGATTCCCTGTCTCACTCTTGGGTGCGTGTTGAATGTAGGTGAGGGCGGAGCCTGGGATTGGCTCATCACGCACCTGTGGCTGATCACCTGCACCAGCTGCAACTCATCACCTTCACCCTATTTAGTCTCTCTGTTTCTCTCTTGTCTTTGTCAGAGCGTTGTTGGATGTTTCCCCTTGTGTCTCCGTGTTGGTTGTCATTTCCCCCTTCCGTGAAACGCTGGATCCCTTCCCGGATTACCTCAACCGCGCTCCCGAGTTACTGCTGCTCACAGCCTGCCCGTGTCGCCAACAGAGTCTCTCTCACTGCTCCGTCTTATCCGGACTTCTTCTGTGTTCTGAGTTTTGGCTTCTGTGACACTTCTGTCAATAAACTAGTTACTTGCAATTGAATCCTGCCTCTGTGAATCCGTTACAGAACGCTCTGACCAACCATGGATTCAGCGAGTATCAACGCCCTACTGACCAGCAGCAACGAGAGACTGGACCAGCAGGAGGCGAACTTAACTGCCACAGGAAAGGCAGTACACACCTTGGTGGCACGGGTGGCCGAGCTGACCCAACAGATGCAACAACTCGTCGGTCCCACTGTGCCCGACCCACCGCCGATTCCCCACACACCATCCGCATCGCGGCAACCGGAACCACGTCTGCCTACCCCCGAGAGTTATGCCGGTGAGAGCAATTTTTGCAGAGCCTTCCTTACCAAGTGTTCCTTGTTTTTCGCTCTTCAACCGCAGACTTTCAACACGGAGAGATCCAAGGTGGCATTCGTCCTCACCCTGCTCTCCGGACGAGCCGCACTTTGGGGAACGGCGGTGTGGGAGAATCAACATCCTTGCTGCTCCTCGTTCCAGACGCTGGCGGCGGAGATGAGAAGGGTGTTTGACCGAGCGGTGACCGGAAGAGAAGCGGCACGTCAACTCGCAGAGCTCCGTCAAGGTAACCGCTCGGTCTCGGATTATTCCATCGAGTTCCGCACCCTGGCCGCCGAGTGCAAGTGGAACGAGGAGGCACAGTGGGACATGTTCCTGCATGGGCTGGCTGACCGCATCCAGAAGGAGATATTCGCCATCGACCTTCCGGAGGAGATTGACGGTCTCATTGACCTTGCTTTGAGGGTGGACGCTCGTCTGAGTCGGCTGAGGTCCAGGATGGAGCCTCAGCATGGGAGTGTCGAATGCCCTCAGGCCAGCGCTACGGATGCGGTCAGCTACACCTTCGACCCGGAGCCCATGCAGGTGGGTCGAGCTCGGCTCTCCCGGGAGGAGAAGGCGAGACGGAGATCCCGTGGTCTTTGCCTGTACTGCGGCGGGAACGGACACCTGCTAGACTCCTGCCCGGTAAAAGACCACGCCCGGCGGTAAAAGGAAGGCTACTGTCGGGCGGGATCTCCGTGGAAAAGACCTCATCCTCCACTCTCCTCCCGGTGAGATTGCTGTGGGCAGCTCAGGATTTTTCCAGCCTCGCCCTCCTCGACTCGGGAGCGGAAGGTAACTTCATTGACTCTGCCCTTGCTCACAAACTTAACATACCCACCATTGCACTCAAGAACACCATTTCTGTCAACGCACTCAACGGACAAGTTCTCCCTGACATTTCATTCACCACTGAACCACTTACACTGATCACTTCCGGCAACCACACAGAACGCATTTCATTTTTCATCCTGGACTCCCCTTTGGCTCCCGTTGTCCTCGGTCACCCTTGGCTGGAGTTACACAATCCAAGGGTTGACTGGGGACAAAACTCTGTGTCTGCGTGGAGTGATAGATGTTATGAGTCTTGTTTGGTGTCTGCTTGTTCGTCTGTTTCTCGTTCTGTTTTTCAGAGTGAGACGGTGAATCTGTCTAACGTGCCTCCGGAGTACCTCGACCTGAAGGAAGTGTTCAGTAAGTCCCGAGCTGCTTCTCTCCCTCCGCATCGTCCCTATGACTGTGCTATAGATTTACTCCCAGGTAAGTCTCCACCTAAGGGCAAACTATACTCTCTTTCTATTCCAGAGAGGGAGGCCATGGAGAAATATATTTCTGATTCTCTAGCCTCCAAATTCATCCGCCCTTCCTCTTCTCCAGCGGGGGCGGGGTTCTTCTTCGTGGGGAAGAAGGATGGTTCTCTGCGACCTTGCATTGATTACCGAGGGCTGAATAACATCACGGTAAAGAATACCTATCCTTTGCCGTTGATGTCTTCAGCTTTCGAGAGGTTACAGGGAGCATCCGTCTTCACGAAGTTGGACTTACGTAACGCTTATCATTTGGTTCGCATCAGGGAGGGGGATGAATGGAAAACCGCATTTAATACCCCCAGGGGGCATTTTGAATACTTGGTCATGCCTTTCGGCCTTTCCAACTCCCCAGCGGTTTTCCAGGCACTCGTCAATGATGTGTTGAGAGACATGGTCGACCAATTCATATATGTCTACCTGGATGACATTTTGATTTTTTCTTCGTCTCTCCAGGAACATGTTCGACACGTCAGACGAGTGCTTCAGAGGTTGCTAGAGAATGGGCTTTTTGTCAAGGCGGAGAAATGCGCTTTTCATGCACAGTCTGTTCCTTTTTTAGGGTACATCGTGTCATCGGAGGGAATGCGCATGGATCCCGACAAGGTTAAGGCTGTGATGGATTGGCCAAGTCCAGATTCCCGTAAGGCCCTACAGAGGTTTCTGGGGTTCGCCAATTTCTATCGGCGTTTTATTCGCAATTTCAGCCAACTAGCCGCACCTCTGACTGCCTTGACCTCTCCCCGAATGACGTTCAGGTGGTCCGATACAGCCGAGGCTGTATTCGCCAAACTGAAAAGCCGCTTTGTTTCGGCTCCCATCTTAGTCGCCCCTGATCCCACACGTCAGTTCGTGGTAGAGGTCGACGCGTCAGAGGTGGGGGTAGGAGCGGTTCTTTCACAGCGCTCTCCCTCAGATGACAAGATGCACCCGTGCGCGTTTTTCTCCCATCGTCTTTCTCCTGCCGAACGCAATTATGACATTGGTAACAGAGAGTTGTTGGCCGTCAAGTTAGCGTTGGAGGAGTGGCGTCATTGGCTTGAAGGGTCGGGGGTACCTTTTATTGTATGGACGGATCATAAGAACCTTGAATATATTAGATCTGCTAAAAGACTCAACTCCAGGCAGGCTCGGTGGGCACTTTTTTTCGGACGTTTTGACTTTGTTCTCTCGTACCGCCCCGGGTCTAAAAACATCAAACCCGACTCTTTATCTCGTATTTTTGATGCTTCCGAACGCCCGGTTACTCCCGAGTGTATTTTGCCAGAGAAGATAGTTATCTCTACACTCACATGGGAGATCGAATCGAAGGTCAAAGTGGCCTTAGAAGGGGTAACGCCCCCGCCCGGCGGCCCACCGAGTTGTTTGTTCGTTCCGGAGGGGTTAAGATCCGAGGTCCTCAAATGGGGTCACTGCTCCAACATTGCCTGTCATCCAGGGGTAAACCGCACTTGCAGTTTAATAAAGCAACGATTTTGGTGGCCACTTATGGCTCGTGACGTTCACAGTTTTGTTTTGGCTTGCTCGGTCTGTGCGGTTGGTAAGACATCTAACCAACCTCCCCAGGGGTTACTTCAGCCGCTGTCTGTTCCTTCGAGACCCTGGTCCCACATCGCTCTAGATTTTGTTACCGCCCTCCCGCCCTCCCAGGGCAAGACGGTCGTTTTGACCGTCGTGGACCGATTCTCGAAGGCAGCACATTTCATTCCCTTGCCCAAATTACCCTCAGCCAAGGAGACAGCGGTATCTGTAGTAGATCACGTCTTTCGGTTACATGGCCTCCCGATGGACGTGGTCTCCGACAGAGGTTCCCAATTTGTGTCCAAATTTTGGCAGGAGTTTTGTAAATTACTAGGAGCCACGGTTAGTCTGTCTTCGGGTTATCACCCCCAAAGCAACGGTCAGACCGAGAGAGCCAATCAGGATCTGGAGAGAGTGTTGCGATGTTTGGTATCCAAGAATCCTTCATCCTGGAGCCAGCAACTCTCTATGGTTGAGTACGCTCATAACTCGTTACCAGTGTCATCTACGGGCCTTTCGCCATTTGAGTGTAGTGTAGGTTACCAGCCACCTATTTTTCCTAGTCTGGATTCCGAGGTCGCGGTCCCCTCTGTTCACGCCTTTATCCAGAGGTGTCATCGCACATGGACCAGAGCCCGTGAGACTCTGCTCCAGGTGGGAGCGCGCACCAAGGCTAAAGCCGATCGCCACCGGTCTAAGCCTCCCGTTTACGTCGTCGGTCAAAAAGTGTGGCTTTCTACCAAGAACATTCCTCTCCGCTCCGTATCTAATAAACTTGCTCCCAAATTTATCGGCCCGTTCACTGTCACCAAGATCATTAGTCCGGTGACAGTCCGCCTCAAACTCCCTCCTGCGTACAGGAGGATTCATCCCGCCTTCCATGTATCCAAAATCAAACCTGTTTTTCACTCCCACCTTAATCCGCCAGTCCCGGTTCCCCCACCGCCGCGACTCGTAGATGGGGAACCAACTTATTCGGTTAATCGCATTCTGGATTCTAGACGGAGGGGACGCGGTTTCCAGTACTTGGTGGACTGGGAAGGTTACGGTCCGGAGGAGAGAAGTTGGGTTCCTGCTAGGGACATTCTGGATCACTCCCTTATTGATGATTACAATCAACAGGTAAGGTCGGCTGGGAGCGTCAGGGGACGCTCCTAGGGGGAGGGGTACTGTCACGGTTCATGGATTCCCTGTCTCACTCTTGGGTGCGTGTTGAATGTAGGTGAGGGCGGAGCCTGGGATTGGCTCATCACGCACCTGTGGCTGATCACCTGCACCAGCTGCAACTCATCACCTTCACCCTATTTAGTCTCTCTGTTTCTCTCTTGTCTTTGTCAGAGCGTTGTTGGATGTTTCCCCTTGTGTCTCCGTGTTGGTTGTCATTTCCCCCTTCCGTGAAACGCTGGATCCCTTCCCGGATTACCTCAACCGCGCTCCCGAGTTACTGCTGCTCACAGCCTGCCCGTGTCGCCAACAGAGTCTCTCTCACTGCTCCGTCTTATCCGGACTTCTTCTGTGTTCTGAGTTTTGGCTTCTGTGACACTTCTGTCAATAAACTAGTTACTTGCAATTGAATCCTGCCTCTGTGAATCCGTTACAAGTGGCTAAACGCTGACTCTTCTGCCATGTTTTACAAATGTCCTTTGAGTTATCTAGTCGTAGTATATTTCACAATCATAATGCTAAGGTATGTAGGGGTAGCACTAAAAAGAAATGTAAAAATGAATACGACAATCCTGAAATCAGAGATAGCCAGTAAAGGGATTTCAGGGCTGGGGTTACGCGTTTTCTCAGTTTGCTACGAGTCAGCATTCCTACAGCTTCATTCTCAACTCTTTGTAAGTTTGACGGAGCTCTTTGGTAAGCCAGCCAAAACACTCCTGCAGCGGTCAAGTGCATGAATGAGTTTCTCACTGTCAGTTGGACAGCGTACTGCTCTAGACGTATTGCACAGATTAACACCCAGATCCAATTACCCTTGGTAAGCAAGCCCTGGGGCTAAATAGTGTACCACAGCTGGAACGGGCACCAGCTCTCTGCCCACATCAAATCTAAGGGAGAAACTCCCAAAGTGGGGGAAACAACCGATACACTGGCCTAAAGTAGAACCAGAGTCAAATCTGTTTACTATGGATCTGATCATCAACATAAAGAAGCTACCAGTGTTTGCATTGAAAATGAATAGCAAACATGATGTATGTATGTGGTCTCCCTTACAATCCTTATCTACAAAAGTTAACTCATTATACCACAATATTCATAGTGAAGCACCAACATTTTTGGGTTTCGAGTGAAATGGTTTTGAAGGGTCATTGACCGAAATAGTGACGTTTAGTTAGCGCTTCTCTGGTGTCGCATTTTGACTGAGTCAGCAACATCTATTTTGTGCACACAGCGTGGATAAGCTTTAACCGGTAAACATGTCAGCTGTGTGGACAGTGGGCCGCACTTCGCCATGACCAAAACATTTTGTTCGGCTGAAATATCAAGAGGCAGCTTGTTTACTATGACTGGGTTACAGCCACCCATATTTAATTACCAACACTTATTTTGATTTCATTTCCATCTAAATGAAAACTTGAATTTCATTTTCAGTCTCTCACTAATATTCACTCGCTTCATATTGTTTCAAAGCAGGGTTAGGACAAATTACAGCGTTGCATTACTCATGTCTTTCTAAGTGAGTAACACAGCCACACAGAGACACAAGCCTGCACACTGATATTCTCACTTAATAAACTCACCTTTGCACAGAAGACCGGTAACTGATTATATCGGCAACACACATACTCTCTAATGTGGCTCGGCACAAACATAGCATTGCCTATTTACTGGGGACAAACACACAGCTCATCAGCCTGTCCCCATGTTCAGACGACTCTTTGAGTTATATCTGCTTTTCTGTTTCACCCGCTGCCCACACACACAAACATTCCATCCAGTAATCACATCTATCCTCTCTGATCTGCCTGTTTGTGTACTGAAGTTGCACTGGGTGCAGTAAACCTAAATCTGAACGCTGTAGATCTTAGGTCCTGGTGTCTGCAGGAGCGGACTTTTATACCCCTATTTACTGCTGTGTGTCAGCTGTGGCCGCCTCCGGCGTGATTATCACTGCAGGTTGAAGCTGTGTCCTGGGGTTCATACAGAAGGATAGTGGTGGAGGAAGCTGTAGTTCTCATTATCCACAAAGCCATCCAACTCCCACAAGGCCTTTTCGTCTCCATGCGCTCACATTCATTTAAACCAGTTTGGAGAAATACCTACTCACCAGCTAGAGCGGTGTGTTGGTCCTAGCTAATACTGTAACCTGTAAACAAGGGTGGAATTTAATTGACTTAACGTTTAATGTTCAAGAAATCAGAGCAAATAGTGCAGGTGTTGTGATCAGAATTCAGTAAATCGAACAGAAGACATCCCACATCCATCCTTTTTATTTGTAGTTGTCTTTAGAAGTATCCAGCGCAGTTCACCATTGAACCATGAGGGGGCAGGTGTCTGCCAAGGGAGACAGATGAAAGCGTGGCAGGATTCAGAGAACAAACAGGAGAATTAAAGTCTATTGATAAAACACTCACATCAAATTAAATGATAATGTGTACGTTCATGCTGAATCAAAAGCATATAAGCGACGGGAAGGTGTAATTTCAGCAGCGTTTCAACCAACAGCCAGCTGAATTTCAGTCAAATCACTGTGGACCGGAGGAACGAGAGACGTCCTTATTAAATAACATCATAATATCCAAACCTGATGAACCACGATGACAAATGATATTCAGTCGTCTCTAATTATCTTCACAATAGCTCATTCCTCTGTGCGTTGACGCCCTCCTCCAGGATACGGTATTAAAGACGGCCTGCCGTATAGCTGTAAACACAATTTCCTCTTCTTTGATTTGGGATTTCGTTTTGTAATAACTGGATATACCCATCTCTCACGTATATAACATTAACTGCAGGCAATTATTTGTAAAGGACTGAATGAGCTGTCAAATAACCAGAAATAACAGGTAAAGTGCCTCTCTAGGTAATTGTTGTGTACCTCTTAATCTTAGCTTTAATTACACAACCGTAGTATCTCAGAGCCATGAAACCCATATTCACACACACACACACACGCTGTAATTGAAATGCCTGGGGTAAGCGCAATCGCTGATGGGTTTCTCCCCTCACCTCAAACACCGGTCACTGATAAGCCTGGGGGTCAGAGGTCAGGGTTTCTAACACTGATAAGGCCGTCTGAGGAATCCCATGGAGCTGATTGGGATCTATGCAAGCATGGAGGCCAGGGAATGTGAAGGAACACTGATCAAATACGGAGGTCTCCTCCCTCTTACTCTACTCTTATCTACAACACAGCATGAATGAGATGTTCGGCCCTCCAACAATTTTCCCCCCTATTGAGTTTCTCTCAAATTACATGTTTGGAGCTAACATTCCCTTCTGTGCTGAGGTCATTGAGTTGTTTACTGTAAATACCACAGTCCAGTAGAAACCAGCAGGGCGGACAAATAGGTGACTGTCCACAGTGAAGAACGTCTTCGGATTGTTCCCCGTTCACCTCCTCCGTTTCTTATCAGAAGCAGACTTCAAGGAACACAATCTGGAGACATGATGCAAAGACATCTGATTGTTTGATTGGTAAACTTTAACGTTCCTGTTCCATGAGGAAAGGGGAACCTATCAGACCATAAAGACTTTTTTGGCTGGAGGAAGCTATTTGGACAGAAAAAGCCTTGACAGCAAAGTCTTATTTCACAACATACATCAGAGCAGGAACCACAGAGTGCTTTGATATCAGCACTTTTTGTAATATATTCTTTGAGTTATGAGTATAAATGAGGGGAGCTGATGATTGTGCGTTACTGTTTGAGATTAATATTTGCCGCGGTACCCCAGACACAGCAAGCTTGCAAATTTGTGCTTTCCCAGTAAGAAGCCTTGCCATCGTAAACATTTGATTAATCAAAAGTAAACACGTAAAACAATGGCGTATAAACTGAGACAGTAATCATGCGCTTGCGTAATAAATGGCACGTCACGTGAATGCTGGAGTGAGGCAGTGAGGACATTTCTGCTGTGTGTTCATTGCGTGCCATCAAAGCGAGCCCCCATTTGGGTAATTAATTTGAGTAATGAAAAAAAAAAAAAAAATTGCACATCTGCATTTTTCTCTTGTTGGGTAATTTTTCTCTGCTCTTATGAGATGCAGTAAAAGGAAATGTAATTGAAACACATGGACCTGTTGCTGCAGGCTTTACATCACTGCGTATCTGATAGATTACAAAGCAGTTTGTCAATTTTAATAGTCTCATCAAAATTCAAATCAATTGAATAATTCAAATTTTCTAATATGCTTGCTTTGGTTCTGCCAAATGTTGCTGTAACTTTTGGAAAATTAAACATTTCACTCACAGATGCTCTAAAATCAACTTTAAGTGTGGAGAAAGTCTGGCTGTGAAAGTTGCCAAATATTTATAAATACAAATATGTAGAATTTGGATTTAAAAAAAACGTGAATTAAATGAAAGCAGTTTTACACTGTCACAGTCTGTATTATGTGGAACAGCGATCATAAACCCTCTATTGAGGGTTAAAAAGACTGCCAATGACAATAAGACAAGAGAAGATGCATGATAAAAGGGCACTTTAAAGTAATGAATCACTAAACAGCATTGTTTAAACTGAGCAGGGTGCTATGGCTCTCTGAGCAGACACAGAATGGATAAAGACAGGAAAAGGAAAATACTAAGACTAAGGAAAGATTGTGTGTAGGATAAATAAAGTGATTGACTTAGTATTTTAATATATAGAAACTGACTAAGTGAAGTAACTTAAGGGTGTAAAACTCAGATTTTGGACTTTATTGATTGATTTAAAGATATTAGTGTGGGCTGGAGGCTGAGAAAAACAGGAGATGATGATGGTAATTGTGTGTGTGTGTGTGTGTGTGTGTGTGTGTGTGTGTGTGTGTGTGTGTGTGTGTGTGTGTGTGTGTGTGTGTGTGTGTGTGTGTGTGTGTGTGTGTGTGTGTGTGTGTGTGTGCCTGGTAAACCATTATGGGGAAAAAAATTATGGGGAAACATATGGGGGAAAAAATGTCCCCACAAAGATGGCAATATTGGCAACATTTTTGCTCACCGTTAATCATGCCAAGTAATGTTTTTTTGAAAATGTAAAAATGCAAAAATGTTTTCTGTGACGGGTAGGTTTAGTGTAGGGGGACAAAAAAAATATACAGTTTGTACAATATAGAAATCATTATGTCTATTAAAAGTCCCAAACATAAAAAGATGTGCGTTCGTGTGTGTGTGCACGTGGCCCTCAGATTCAATTTGGCATTGGAGTGTCAGCGAGATGGTTCACTGAGCATCTGATATGAGTGACTGATTAACTCGAGCTAATTGATTGAGAAGCGTCACACTTGCGAACTAAAATGAAGACAAGGGGGTCAACATCTGCTGCTTTCCCAGAACCCCCCCCCCCCCCCCCACCTTATCCCATTACCCCTCAAAACCCTCTGCTCTAATACCCACAAACGCACACGCGACACCGTCATGAATCCAGCAGTCACTGGAAGTGATGTGGTAAAACTGAAGGAATGATTCAAATTGAATGCTAGCATTAATTTTTAATTAGACATGATTAATTGTTGTTTCTTCTTATGGTTTTGATCCATTCAAACAGACTGTGATTAATGTGACCCAGTGAGGAATGAAATGAATGAAATGAAGGGCTATTGATTATTGACTTCAGCTAAACTAACAAAATTTAACAAAATGACCTTCATTCAGTGTCGGACTCATGAATGTGTGGAGATCATACGGGCTGATAGTGAGGAGTTTAGAGGTTCTGTTTGAAGCTCAAATATCACAATATGTGATGGTGGACATACAGTGGACAAAAAACAACATGTTCAAAACCACACAACTCAAACCAAGTGGCATTTGCAAACTAATAATGCTAGATGCTCTCTCTGAATTAAATTTCAATTAAATTTTCTGAGCCAATTTTCACTTCCAGCTGACCTCTAAGGCCATTTTTACTGGATGTATGAAGTCATTTCTCTTGAACTTCAAAAATATCCTAGCAGAGTAATCACAGGTGGAGAATCACATTATTACCACCTAAAAGGGTCAAATATGCTTTATCTTAATTTTGTATATATTAGGGCTTCATGATTCATCTAAATTGTGATATTATGCAATTGCAAATGGGTGCGATTTCATTATATGCCGAAGTGCTTCTCCTCATAAACTCAATCTCTCCATCTGCTTTGAGTTTGAGTCGTTTACTATCTTTCCATGTTGTAATGAGAAGCGCTTTTTAACAGAAGAAAAGTTTTCAAGTTACCATGAAATCAAAACTGACAAATCTTTTTTTTTTTTTTTTATGGAATATTGAAATAATATCAAACCACAACTATCCAAAGACACAATTAATTCCTCATGCTCAAAATCAAGTAGACATTTCACTTACAATATATATATATATATATATATATATATATATATATATATATATATATATATATATATATATATATATATATATATATATATACACAAACACACACACACACACACATACACACACACATACACACACACACACACACACACACACACACACACACACACACACACACACACACACACACACACACTTCACAATTGGGAATAAAAGACAATAGGAGCATCCGTTTCATGGCAACCTTAAGTGCTCCATGTGATTTTCTGTCGAAATGACAACCAAAGATATTAGTAAAAAAGTTATTTTACAATTAAAATGTATAAATTTTAAATTATTATTATTATTATTATTTTATTGGGGGGAGGGGATTCACTGTATACATAGATTTCTTTTGTCTTTAATACTTTTGGCATTGTTTGCCTTTCTTTTCTTTTTCTTCTTTTTTTTTTAGAACTGAACAGTGAGTAAACAAGAAGTGAAGTGTGAGAGTGAGAGAGACAGATTAGGAGGATACATGCTGCCCATTGGCTCCAACATCATTGCATATTATATATGAAAAAACCTATACTGGACCTTTTGTTCAACCTATTCACTGATATCTTTACTATTGCTTGCATACCCATTTAATTGCGCTCTAGCTAACCTATGCACACAAACACATTCTCAAACTAACCTCACACCATCATTACCCACAACCAAAAAGCGATTGCCTGTCATTCTTCAAACAGTCTGGGAGGATTTGAGTATTAGAGACGAATATAGCCTGTGCATTCCACATACACACAGACACATCCCAACATAATTCCATTTAAATCCTCATTGCTTTTGTGCTCTTTTGCAAGGGAGCATTATTGGCTAAAGGATCTTTGATGTGTGGACGGAGGGCTCAGTGAATGGATTCAGGAACAGTCAGTGTGAACAGTGAACCTGGGGAGGTTCTCAATACACGCTTTGATGTCCTCCTATTAGTTTAGAAGAGTGTGTCTGCGCGTGCGCGTGTGTGTGTGTGTGTGTGTGTGTGTGTGTGTGTGTGTGTGTGTGTGTGTGTGTGTGTGTGTGTGTGTGTGTGTGTGTGTGTGTGTGTGTGTGTGTGTGTGTGTGTGTGTGTGTGTTTGTGTGTGTGTTTTCAAATAGCATTGCAGGGAATGGGAATCATTTACGTTTTCAAAAACAAACCAAACATATAAGAACATGCTTACAGGAGTAATTCTTGAAAAAGAAATCTAAACCTGTATGCTCCTATTATATTCATAGAATGAAAATGAAACGTGATCCAAAGTGAAAAAGCATAATAAAAGTGGGGAAAAATAATCATACAACGTGTGCACTATTAAAAGACTTTTGAAGTCGACAAAAAGTTATTTTTCAATGAAAATCTTGATATCTGTCCTTTAGCTCTCACTGGCACATTTATATTAATCTGGTTAAAAAAAATCAGCGATCAGGGAAGGTCAATCATAGTTGCAATCAACAGCTGACTTGAGGGGAAGATAATCAGTGAATAAAAAACAGTTATTCCTGATATATAACTTCAGAGGACTCAAGAAATGGTCTTCTTTATGATATACTTTTATTTTGTGTTGTGTTCTTTTTTAAGCTTTAAAGTTTCAGTTTATTATGGAAAAATACAACCAAATGCATTAATATTATTTTTCTCCTTTTGTGTTCATTCAACAAATGAAAGTCATTCAGCCATTCAGGTCTGGAATGACATAAGGGTTAGTAAAAGTATATATATATACACACTTTTACTTACCCTCATGTCATTCTGAATGGCTGAATGACTTTCATCATATATATATATATATATATATATATATATATATATATATATATATATATATATATATATATATATATATATATATGGTTGAATTAATCCTTTAATAAGATCAAAACCACCAACCCTTCAGTATGCAAACCACAAATAAATATAATCCCTGGTTTTGAGCCATGAAAACAGGCTCTGTGTTTGCTGCAAATTCAAATACAAAGCAAAAGATAGGGACACATTTGACACAAAGACGCAGATGCAAGAACTACAGTATTGTTTGTCACCAAAGTGAAAGCTAATTTTCCATAAGAAAAGGTGGCAACAGAGGAGGAGGCAATTGACAGGTAGCTGATACACCAACTGAAAGAGGTCTGATTTATTTGAAGAAGGGAATGAGAGCTTGATGAGCTCAGGAAACCAACAGCAGACAGTAATTCCATCTCGTCTTTGTCTTTTACCACAGTGTCCGAACAAGCTTCTCAAAATGGCACAATAGATTTAATGAAGCGCCTTTGCACACTCTAACTCTATTCTTTTATGGCATAAGCAACACAACACATTTTATAACAGCGCTGTTAAAGGCAGACAAAAGACAAATGGCCAGTGGTAAATTACTGTGGGCTGAGACTGGGCACTGTAAAGTGGAGGGGGGTTATGAACAGAGTAAGAGAAGGAGGGGTGGCTTATTTTGTCAGGCAAACCCCAGAAGAAGATGACAGCATTCGAATCCAAGAGTGCCCCCCTCCTCTTCTCAAAAGCACACATGTACACACATGGTTTTCTCCCTCCATCAGCTTTAATGCGTCCTGATTTGATAGCATGCCGAAGCTTTTCGGGTCAAACATCAGTCTATCTTCCCATCTCTCTCTCTCTCTCTCTCTCTCTCTCTCTCTCTCTCTCTCTCTCTCTCTCTCTCTCTCTCTCTCTCTCTCTCTCTCTCTCTCTCTCTCTCTCTCTCTCTCTCTCTCTCTCTCTCTCTCTCTCTCTCTCTCTCTCTCTCTCTGAGCTTCATTACTCTCATCAAGACAGAATTCAGTGGAACGGCATCCCAGGCATCTCTTCTAAAAAGAGTTATCAGAGTGTGAAATAACGGCAGCGTTGTCCAAATACAGTGTTTTGACAGTACTGCCCACTTGGAAAGTGATGTTTTGGGTTTCAGCATTAACTGGAATTTGAATTGGACTGCCAGAGGAAAATGTTATTGCTCAGAGGCTGCTATGGAGACTTAATGGACTTCCCAGTTGTTTTTAATTGAAGTTCCAACTTTATCTAAGACGTTTCTTTTTAGATTCCTGGGGAGAATTTAAGATAACACTATAAAATAAAGGTCAATTTGGTAACTATAGCTAATTCATTAAATATAAGGAACTAATAACCATAAGTAAGTGTGTGTGTGTGTGTGTGTGTGTGTGTGTGTGTGTGTGTGTGTGTGTGTGTGTGTGTGTGTGTGTGTGTGTGTGTGTGTGTGTGTGTGTGTGTGTGTGTGTGTGTGTGTGGTGTACATGTTTTTCTATATTGGTGGGGACTACTTGAATGCACACTGACTCATGGGGACTCGTTTCACCGTAAGGATATAAATTAAGATCCATATGAGGAAAAAAAACATACAGATAGAGTTTTTATTTTAATGTAAAAAACAAAAACAAAACAAAAACTTTTGTTTGATGGCGAGGGTTAGTGTAAGGGGATATAATATACAGTTTGCCCAGAATAAAAAACCATAAGGTCTATGGAGAGTTCCCCACAAAGATAGCAAATCAGACACGTGTAAGTAGAAATGAAATTTTTTTTAAGTCCCATGATGACCTTTGATTAGGGACACTATCCCATATCACAAGTGAGCATATCTTTATTTGTAATTTATTTAATAAATAAAATGAAAAAAATATTGAAATGTAGAGAATAGAAGTGAATTTGTTTTAAAAAAAAGTACATTTTATACTGTAGTGTATATGCAAATGCTATACTATATACAGGCAAATCAAAATTTATTCACACACCTTTCACATTTTCTCGCATTATTCGCTATAGTTTAGAAAATCATAATAAAATATGACAAGAACTCTGAGTTAAACTGTGTCAGAACAAATTCATCTTGATAATGTCAGATAACTGACAGAAAGGGATCAAAATCAACCAATCAGCTGTCAGCTGTTCAGTTTAATACCAAATAATTTAGGTCAACTAATTACCAAGCACATCATTTTGTTCAGTCTGCGGTGTAAAAGGTCACATTAGCAATTAAAGAAAAAAACACGTACGCAAAACATGGTCAGGTATAATGTCTGAATAATTTTAGTCCCAAATTTGTCTAAATTTTACTGATAGTCCACTGTATGAAGAATTGTTGGGTATAATATATCACAGTACTTTATTTTTCCATCCTCACTTACATAAATGAACTATAGTTTCCTGCACCCACTAGTAAAAAAAAAAAAAATCTGGTGAGCCATGGGCCAAAAGTAAATGTTGCATTATATCCAACTATAGTATATCTAAATATAGTTGGATATGATGCAGCATTTACTTTTGGCCCATGGCTCTTAGTCAAGTTAGAATGTTGGCCTTTTGTTGTAAAAGGTTTAGGCTCCTCTGATTAAGATGAATAAATACCACAAAAATTATGTTGCATTTAAATTTCCAAAATTTAAAGTTACGGTACTTAAAGTGTTACTGATTTTGAAATGGGAACAAAAGAAGCAGTTGTTGCCAAACAATACGGGTAGATAGCATCACTCCAATGAGCTCACACTGATTTTTTCCGCTTACACTCCAGGATCTTAGCAAATGATCACAGGCTGAGACATTATTAAGTATTTTATTTGAAAAGCTAGGCACCGCAGGAGAAAAGTCTGAGAAGCAAGAAACGTTCTAAGCAAATGAAAACATCGACGTTTTCCTCTATTTAAACTCATTTGCTATCTGTTTCCACATACGGCGAAGAGGGTCCCTGGAATTGTGTTTCCAGGTTTAAGCAACTTGGGGACTTCAACGGCCCCCCACTAGTCTGAGCACCCAGGGTGCAGGGTCAAAAAATAAACAGAGCACCTTCTCTTATCAGTGATCAGAACCACCTCCCTCCAAACACACTCTTACAGTGAGCAGATAAAGCAACACACACACCTCCCACTTCATCAACACTGAGGGGGACTGATAGTCAGACACACCCCTCTACTGCAACACTAGCAGATCATTTTAATGTCAAGCAGCCTGTGACGATGTCTAAAACGTGACTAATTGATGGAGTGTCGCCGTTTGTCTCCAGATCACCTGTAGTCGCCAAGATACACAAAAACTCATGAATGAACTTACGCACATACACGTCAACGACAGACAATCCCTTCTCTTTGACAAGACTGTTTGCTTGTGTGTGCAAATGGCTGTTAATTGATGCACACTGTCCTTTGTTTCATAATTTAAGAGCCTCCGTCATTATTGTGCCATTCTGAGCGCAGAGTGCATCCACCCCGCCATAAACAAGCAAAATGGGCACTTTGAATAGCCTCATTTTTTCACGCTGACAAGCTGTGCATGTGTGCGCGTGCATTGGGTATTGATGTACATATTTACACAGCATTTATGTATAAATAATTCATAAACTTTAAACAAATATATGAGGGAATCAGACTGTCAGGATTACAGATTTAATTTGCAGCTGCCTGTACCTCACTACAGCTTTCACTGGACTGAACTCTCTGTTGTTTCCTGTCAGGTTGGAGAGCACCGATACGCAACGGATGTGCCGTTCAGCTTTGGTATCTATCGGTGGGGTGTGTTTTATCTATAATGAAGTTGAGATTGTGTGTAAACGCATGCCGGACTCTCAGACAAGAGGTTTGGATGGTGGAGACCTGCCGATTTGACACCGCCAGGTGAGCACCTGTGTAACTGACAGCAACTCTAACAAGTCAATTATAGTCCCGTGTGAGAAAATGTCACGGTGGCACTCATTCCAGACTCGAACATAACCATGCTGCATCAATATGCACTTGACATTCAGCCGATCTGTCTGAGATTTGGTGGAGAACGACGGAGAAATGGCTTCCCCTCAAACACATAGCCAGACCAATGAACAATTGTTCTGCGGCTAAAGAAGAGTGTCTCGGTAAACAAACGCAAACGAATAATTCAGGCGAGAAAAACTCACTGCTTGAGCTCTTCTCTGGAGAAGAGGAAAGAGAGACAAGGAAAAAAAAAGAGGAGGATGGGAAACGTGGTGAATAGATACTTCCGACTCCAACGTTAAGAGGATTTCGGCGGCAGGGAATGAGAGGAGATATTTGAGGAGAATTACCCTGGAATATTAAAACGTTGACACACTCCCTCAGACTGGAGCTTCCAGGGAACCAGCACACACCTTTAAGAAGCTTAGCACCTGCCTAAATCCAACACACACGAGCAAATACACCGAAACATCTCGCAAGACTGCGTTTTAGTGTCTATGGAGAGATATGAGGTCTTTTATAGCAGCCCTGATGTGTTATTTTATGTGGCACATACATCCGGGCCCACAGAGACAACACGGAGGGCGAAAGCCAAATCTCTCACTGTGTCAGAATGGGGCTGTTGTCCTTGTGCAGAGCCAAACGTATACACTCACGCTTCACTTATCTTGATCCAAGGCACAGGGGAAAATATTGCACGTTATTTTGTGACAAAAGCCAAAGCTAGCAATAAAAGATGTTTTTCATGCGCCACTTGAAAGACTGTCTGCCAAACATGTGTGCCGTGAGCCTTTTTCTGTGCGGCGGGGAGACTGAACAACATCAGCTTGTGTTTTGTTATCAATGGCTGTATTCATGCTTACTACAGGGCTTGGTGTACCCGGCTACTACTGGTGTGCCTAATGTATTTGGCTGCTCTGTGGCGTCAGATAAGATGGGCGTAAAAAGGCCAGTTTTCAGCTATGTTTGCCAGGCAGGTCAAGGATGCTGTTTGTTTGAAGGAAGGGTCACTCGTCTGTTGCAGTGTGGACACATGAACACAAAACAGAGCCGCCTGTGTCCTCAAGTGTTTGGAAAAGATCTCTTATCTTTCTTGGTTTTTCAGTTTGTCCAAGTCCAAGTAGTCCCAAATGGATGACCCCATCCTAATAGAAAGCACATGAAATCTGTTCTCACCTCTGAGACTTTGCTCTACGCTAAATCTTTGAAAAGCAGTCCTTGGAATATAATCCTGAAACACGATTGGTAGTAGGCACCTGGATCAAACGTACGGTCACATTTGGGAAACTTTTGCTTCTCTCTGTTTTAGCAATCTCAAACGATGATCAATCAGCCTGTCAGGGTCTTTAGGTTTCCCCGCAGTTTCCAACAACAAAAAAAAAGCCTTAACCTTCCCTGTTCTCCGATGATTAGCATTAAGTTAACAGTCTATTTACTGAACTTAAAACTGGTCAGCAATTGGAAAAGCATCTATAATGCGTTCATTAGCACTGAGGCGCTGCCAAGAAGTGGAACTTCCTGTACTTATAGTAATGATTTGTAACTAGAATATTGAGGCGAGTGCCAAATTTTCAACTATTGTCAACATTTAGGTCAATCCACAAAATTACAAAATCTAATTTTGAGCTGGGTTGAAGAGAAGATACATGAAACTTGTAATAATTTCAACATGCGTGCCAGGTTTTCAAACAGACCTGCACAAACCCTCTTTTTGCGTTACTACTGTCAGGAGACTGTGAAAAGTTAGCACTGAAAATGTGTGGACACATTGCATATATATTAGTATGAGTGGGAGGAAAGCATTTTAAATGAATCATGCAAGGTGATTTACTAAGGTTTGCGCTAGCCAATTTACTGGTATTTGCATTATTATTTACTGCCCAAAAAAGCATTTCTTAAAGCTGCAATGTCATTTTTCCATCCGCTAGAGGGCGCCTATTCAAAACAAAGGTGTAGTTTGATGATGCCAAGTTTGAGCGCAGAATCTTGGGAGATGTGGAGATGTGTCACCTCAAAGCCGGTGGAAAAGAATTGGGATAGGACTTAGACAGAAATCATGTTCATGGATGCAATTATTAACGTTTCTGTAGTATGAAGCAAAACAGGACCAAATGTTGAGGGAGCTGAGCAAGGCCGCTGGAGAGATTGTTACGCAACACAAGCAAAGGGACTTTTATTATGACGGGACACAGTCGCGGGCACCATTTCCGGTTTTCTGGTCATGAGTATAAGGGTAACACTGCTCTGTTTATCAAAATAGATAAATTTCAGTGTGTTTAAAATGATGTTATGACGTTACTCAGTGCGTTCGCTCAGCGGCTGCTGTGACATGTTCATACTGCAGTAAGAGTAAAGCACTTCTGCCAAATACAACCAGAAACCGAGGGTAACGCAGATATGATGCAATTGACAGGCGACTCTCTAAGACATCCAGTTCCTTGGTTAAAATAGCAATTTTCTCACAATTTACAAATAGCTGGAACATTTGGGGATATTGTAAGAACTCAAGTGAACAAAATAACACTGGCCTATGGTTTTAAACCTTTAAACCAGATGCTAATTTGTACTGCTCCTGGTTGATTGTGTTGGTCATTAAGAAAATGATCCGACCGCATCTGTGTTCTTCAATTTGTGTGCCGTTAGTAGATTACCCACTGAATGTTTCACTTCCATCTGCATTTTTTTAATAATTGTGCTCTCATGCTAGTGTCCCTGTTTGGTAAATCTGGCCCTAAAAGTGCATTCAATAGTTCTTTAGCTAGTGTTTGCATTCTTTAAAGTCTGTAGTCAATCATTTTATCCCTTAAAACTCAACTCTTCTACACCCTTCCCTTATTTAGTATATGCAGAGTGTATCACACAGGTGGAATTTAAGTACAAATAAAACAATGGTGTTAGATGCAACTTTAACATCTTCAATGTGAAATCTTCACTGGTCTTCTTCTTATCTTTTCTGGCACTAATTCTGCCTTTACGTGCTATCGGAATTATCGTAAATACGAGTTTCCTAGGTAAAAATTGCACATGAACGCCCTCACATTACAAAATATGATGCGATAAGCTCGTAATCACGACTTTAGAAGTGGGAATTATACATTTTCCGATAGCACGTGAAAGCGGCATAATTCTCCCAGTCTCAAGAGGTAAGTGTGTTTTTCTATTGTCTTAATATCACCAAAGAACACTACTCATTTATAAAGTTTTGCACAAATATTATTTAGGTCTGGAAGTTAGACTTCTTTTAAATAATAATAATAAAATAAATAATAACGGCATTCTTCTTCTAAATAACAATACGTGTCATTAATAATACAAATCATAATAAAAATAATAAAAATAATCTTACAAATTGTCAAATTGCAATTATTAATGTGAATGAATGAATGTTAGGCTACTCCGCATCACATAATCATCATAGCCTATATACTCCCCAATACGTGTGCCGTGATACAAAATTAAATGCTAATTGTTTCAAAACATGTGCTGTAAAATAATGCTTTGTGATAGGTAATTTATCATCCAAACAGCTCTTTAAACTGCTGGAATGCGCTTCTCAACCTCCACGCTAACAGTTGGCCTACTCCTAATTTGGGTCCGTATTTGTTTTTTGTTTTTTTGGGTGCCTTTAATCCCACTCTTTAAACTACCAAATAAAACAATTTCATTTTTTTCCACTTCCCTGGTGATGGTCTCGACTGGCGCGTCTCAATCATCTCACCCGAACTCCACGTCAGAGAAGTTTCACTTCTTTGCCGTCTTCCGTGTGTCCATGGCGTAAAATGAGGGCGTGTGGGAGGCGAAGACTTGACTATATAGGGGCGTGTTATTCTAATGACGATTGCTCAGCCGCCACATTTATCAAGGGCAAGTATTGCGTACACCTGGATTGCAGAGGTGCGCACAACTTCATAAATCAGGCGGTGAGAGGAGTGTAAGCATAATCTTACGCCTACATATACGCCCGTTTCTACGCAAGATTGATA
Organism: Pseudorasbora parva; assembly: GCF_024679245.1. Taxonomy (NCBI): domain Eukaryota; kingdom Metazoa; phylum Chordata; class Actinopteri; order Cypriniformes; family Gobionidae; genus Pseudorasbora; species Pseudorasbora parva. The sequence goes on along the minus strand of NC_090176.1, from coordinate 22,356,709 downwards.
AATGAGTGCCACTGTCTTTTTAAAACGACATAGATGTAATTCTGTAATTCTTAAAGATGTAATTCTGAAAAAAAAAAAAAAATCTTATTTGCTGAGTAGGAGTAATATAGCCTACTTTATTGATTTCGACCTTTTTGTGTTAAACAACACATTTATTTTAAGTGCTCACATCTTTAGGTGGAGATTATATATATATATATATATATATATATATATATATATATATATATATATATATATATATATATATATATATATATATATATATATATATATATATATATATATATATATATATATATATATATATAAAGAGTCAACACAAAACAGGGAAGTGATGTATGAGATGTCTTTGGAGAAATGCCACGGGTACTCTAACTGTAAGATTAGCAATACAATCTGTGGTGCCCATCTTTCCTCAGCGGTAGACGTGAGGCTTATTCAAATGGGAATACATTTTAGGCTGATTCTTAATACACTTTTTATAATTTGATTGGCGTTGCCATGGCGAACTCTCGACAAACTAGGAGCAATCTTCAAACCTAAATTTACTTTCAGCAATTAAAACTAAACATATTCAAACACACACACACACACACACACACACACACACACACACACACACACACACACACACACACACACACACACACACACACACACACACACACACACACACACACACACACACACACACACACACACACACACACACGGACCAATTGAAACACTCTCACTTAAAGCAACAAAAACACCACAGGCTCCCCCCCTCACCTTCTCTTTAATGAACGGCATCAAGGAGGAAGAACAGTGCCAATATTTTAAAGGTCTTTTCAACAGTTCCATCTCCTACTGAATGTGATTACCTGTAATTAGCTTATGCAGATTGTGTGTGCGGCTACGTGCAGATGTTTGGATGAGCTTTGGGGCAGCTGAGACTGAGGTGCTGTGTTATTAGATAATAGAATGACCCATCTGGGTCATATTCTTATTCCAACAAGACCTAACATAATTTTCCCAAATGTGTTGAGAGGCTGGTTCTAGAGAGCAACGAACAAATGAGGTGCCTATGCCCATATGCTAGTTTAAAGGGGGGGTGAAACACTCAGTTTCAGTCAATCTCATGTCAATCTTGAGTACCTATAGAGTAGTATTGCATCCTTCATATCTCCGAAAAGTCTTTAGTTTTATTATATTTATAAAAGAAATATAGGCTGTACCGAGTCTTTCCGGAAAAAAACGAGCGGCTGGAGGCGTATCGTGTGGGCGGAGCTAAAGAATGACGAGCACGCACAAAGTGGTGACGTCCTCAAGCGTGGAGAAACCCATGGCTATCGATCCAGAATTAGATTCGGAGGCTGAAATAGAAACAGCAACAGCAGGACGTCCGTCTCTGTGGTATGTACTGTATTTAGTGGCCTGTCAACATTTGTGTGTCTTTACTCGCAGTTTATGAGGACATGATTTGGTTTATGGACTATTGTATGCGACTAAACCTTAGCAGTAGCAAGCAAAACGGTTTTGCACGTCAGACTAGTGTAACGTTATATATGGAACAACAATGGAGTAACCGTTAGCGCATTTGAATGACGAAGCACGCGATCGTGTCGTTTACTGATGTTTACTCGCGCGACGATAAGCAACAGCAGAGACATTTGAAGCAGTTTTACTCACCGCCTGCTTCCAAAGCAGGACCGAACCTTTATTGCTGGGACCGCTCCATCAAAAACACACTTCTTTGGTATGGTTTGGTGAAGTCCTGTGACAGCAGTGACCATGGAAATCCACTTTGCGACGCGACTGAAGTGATGTTGTGAAGCTTCCCGTCATTTCTGCGTTCAAATCGGGTCAAATTCAGCGCTGCCTTCCCGGAATGCTGTGCTGAAGCGTTGAAGTCGCTTGATGTCACCCATAGGAATAAAGTGGAGCGCGGCGCGGACTATAACGACATAAGTGTTCACGGATGACTGAATCTGTACCTGAGAGAGTGTTTATGGGCGTGCATTTCCTCTCTCGCTCTAGTCACGCACGCGCACCTTACCGGGGGAAGAGCCCGTACGGCCCATACAAGGACCTTCTGCTCTATCGACGTCAAGTCGGCCCATACTCGAAAAAAACTCTCTGAAACTTGTGAGAAACCGGAAGGAGTACTTTTGACACAGAAATACTCCATCAAACGTCCAACATTCGTTTTTGAAACTTTGTCTATGTTTAGGATGGGAATCCAAGTCTTTAACAGTGTAAAAAGCTCAGTAGGCATGAAACAGCATTTCCGTTACTTTCGTTATTTTGGCTAGACATTTCGTTTTTTGGGTATATGAACTGAATTTAGAAATGCTTTGGAAAAGAAAAAATTGGCATTTAATAAACGAAATAATTTTTTTTTAAATGAAGACCGCGTTTGGAGTGAGTGCATGCAAAATAATTAGTTCCCTGAGTCCACAAATAAAAATAGACAGTTCATAGTTTATAATTATGTCTTGAACTTATCTGTATAGCTAAAAATGACAAGAGTTTTGTAAATTGTTTCATCTCTCTTAAAGGAAGAAGGAAAAAATGAGAACGTCAGCGCTTTTATCGGCCGTGGGTTAAAGAAAACATAGCCTAACTACGAAACTAAATAGGCTACGTTTAGGCCTAAACATTAGCCTGTAATATTATTATTTTAATTTATATGTTGATTATGAAAAGTGAGCAGCATGCGCAAGAATCGTAATATGTTTGAGACCTGGGGAGTCACATGATTTTGATCACTTCGAGGTGTTATTTTCTAGAAAGTCTTTCTTAAAAAAAAGATTTAGTTTTGTATAAATTGTATTTTTATTTTGATCGATGTTTCATCAATTAATTGCCTGTTTTAATAAGAAGCAAACTAAGATCGTCTGGAATGGATTGACGTGCGTAACTGGCCTGTTTCCTCTGCCTTTGAGTAAGGCTGAAAATACAGGCTGGCTCTTTCTGCTTTAATACATTTCTTTATATGTCTTAATTACAGTATATATAGCATGTAGTCCTTATTAGGAGAAAATATATGTCCTTTGAACTACATGATCTTGTTATTACGACACAATTGAGTGGAAAATATAATATATAGTCCCTATGTTGCAGCAATGCGTCACTGCAACAGGTGACATGTAAATGCGAAAAAAACGTTTCCATTGCAGTTTTGCGAAAATGTCCTTTTTCGAATTGCCTGAAAAACCACCTCATGAGAGCGTAAACACTTTTTTGCGATATATGGGAGTTTTTGCGAAATTGCCGCGTTTCCATTGGGCGTATTTTCAAATCGCAATTTCAATTTGCGCATTTTGAAGGGTAATGGAAACGCGGCTAATGATGGCCTTCTGGACAGGGTCGGCAGTCTTACCCATGATTGTGGTTTTGAGTAATGAACCAGGCTGGGAGTTTTTAAAAGCCTCAGGAATCTTTTGCAGGTGTTTAGAGTTAATTAGTTGATTCAGATGGTATTTCAGTTGGTGTGCAATGAATCTAAAATATATGAAAGTTTAATTTTTATCATTACATTACGGAAAATAATGAACTTGATCATAATATGCTAATTTTTTGAGAAGAACCTGTATTTAGTTTCAAATGGGACCTGTTAAGTATCTGCTGTCCCCACAGTGTATGTGTGAAGCTTTATCTATATCCTACAGATAATTTTGTTATAGCATGTTAGAAGCTGGTGCTCCTGGTCCCCTTTCAAGAAGAGGGCGGAGCTTCAAGAGCTTGTGCGCTGACATACCGGCAACAACAAAACAGGACAATCACACGCACTGAAATTATAGAAACGGTAAGTAGCGGAGTTCAGCCTTATCTGACTGTACCATCCATATTAAATGCATGTTTATGAATTACGCAGACAGTGAGCATGGCGGGATAAAAATAATGACATATCTGGTCTCCTGGTGACGTCATTGTTGGGGGAAATCAGAATCAGCGCATTTAAATAGATTGCTTTTGATTTATGGGACTTATTAAAAATGAGTGAGTGGATTTTAACTATTATAGGCTGGCTTTTCTCACATACTGTTTAAAAGTGATGCCTTATAAAAGAGAATTTTGCATAATAGCCCCTCCTTTACGGAGGTTCAGATATTTTGACTGGAATACTGACAAAAATACTGATAAAGAAAATGAGTTTTTACAGTTTCTCCAGAGAATTGAGTTGGTAGAGATGTGGTATGAAGGATGGTTGTCTTACCACTTTTCCCTGGTGTCAGCACAGTTTAGTTTATGTTTAGAGTCATCATTGGGACCTTTGACCTTTCCCAGCACACAGTCTGAACCAGTGTTTCTCTGTTATTCCTGGCGATTCAGTGAAGCAGGTCTGATAATGGGCCCAGTTGGACTTGTACTGGTTCAAACTAGTAGCAGCCCAGTGCATTTTACTGCCTATACAACTCATCACCTGTGGAGGGTTTACACTGAAAGCTTTGAAATGAGCTAGAGCGGACCATGTGGGTAACGACTATGAAAGCCAGCAAGGGTCATTATGTGAGATGAGGAAAACAGCCCGTTTGTATGGGAACTGACCACCACATATGGACGCTTGAGTTGAAGTCCATGTGTCTGAATGCTCTTGGACATCCAGAAACTTCCCGTGTAACATTACTGACTGATTTCAACCAGTGGTAATAATGGCAAAACAAGGTTGCATTGATAAAGATGATGCATCACGATTAATTAAACACAAATTCATAATTTTTGCGAAAACAACATTTTACATAATATATATATTTTAATGCTTGATACATTTAAATGTTTATAGATTTTTCAAAAACTTAAAATGACTAAAACGTCAACAAAATCATTGTCTTTTATATTAGAGAAAAAATTGAGAAAAAATATGTGAATATAACTAAAGACTATGACTATATTTAAAAGAAAGAATGATGGCTCTTTTCAAAAAAATTTCCCATAGGTTTCCGTACAAAATGTGCCATTTTTCCCCCTGTAGGGTGGCACACAGACAGCCTCCATTAGAAAAGCCAACTTTGTCAAGTCAAGTGTGTCTTTTCTAGCCCTTCCCTGGAAACTCAAATGAAGCAGTGATTTGTGTGTGTGAGGCTGTGACTGGGCTGAGAGATAAGAGAGACAGCGAGAGAAAGAGACCTACTCGTCTGCTGACTACAGAGGAGTGAAGTGTCACAGTACGGCCTGGTTCTCACAGGACAGGAAACGAGGACGGGAGGGGATCTGAGACATTAGCACGCACAGTGCTGATTCACGGCAAATTTCACCGCTGTCTTCCTCTAGTGCTGATAGCAACACAGAATAAAGTACTTTCCTGACAGTGTGCACGGCCCTGGATGGCTGGGTATGCAGGCAGAGGGGCCTGTGCCAGAAAACGCCACCTATGCAGGGGATTTGGGATAGAGAAGCCTCAGAACTTATTTCTTGGCATGAAGGCAGAAAAATACAAGTTATAAAAAACAGTTTAACAGTGTTAGTCAATGGGAAAGAGCAATGAATCGACGAGTCACCATGGAAACGGACGTGTGCCATACTACTTCCTACTAACCTACTAACATTACTAACTAATGCCAATTATCGTCACCTATGTGGTGCTTATGCCTTCATTTTTCAATCTTTTAGTTTAATGATCTTTAATCACTGTGAAGTGTGAATGAGAACTATATTGTTTGTTTTGTCTAATTTTATTATAAAAAGAAAGACTGATTAAACTAAATAACAGTATGTGCTTGCAAATATGAATATATATATATATATATTTTTTATGTTTCTCTATATATTGAGATTATATATATCCGGAGCAGGTTATGTAGAGAGAGTGAGATGCTATGGTTACGTGCATATCCTGAAAGTTACCTCGGTTTTTGGAACTTAAAGTTGAGGTTATGCACTTAAAATAAAACCTGGGTATGTCACATAACCTGCTTTCTGGATTACCCCTCTGGCAAGACCAACACAAAACAAAGCAATAATCGCACATCATATTTTCCTCTCATTGCAGTCTTTGTTTTGTTATGTATAACAGTGTGTTGCACAATTCCAGTAAACTTATTTTCTCTGTTTACAATAAAATACATATACAATACACTACCATTCAAAACTTTGGGGTCTGTAAGATTTTTTTTGAAAGAAGTCTCAACAATGCTGCATTTATTATATATATAAAAAAATAGAATATGAGCGGTAATATTGTGAATTATTATTACAATTAATAAAAGATAGATTTTTTTATTTTAAAATGTAATTTATTCATTTGATGGCAAAGCACATTCCTCCAGTTTTCAGTGTCACATCACCCTTCAGAAATCATTCTGATATGCTGATTTAGTGCTCAAGAAACATTTCTTATTATTACCAATGTTGCATTTTTCAATTAATTAATAGTAATATAAATATTTTGTAACATTATACATGTCATTTTTGATCATTTTAATGAATACAAGTATTTGCTGAATAAAAGTATTTTTGTTCTAAAGAGAAAAATAATATTTTGCTTACCTCAAACTTTTAAACGGTATAGTGCATTTGTGAATTGATAATTAAAAAGTCATAATTCATTCATTTAGAAAAGCAATTTGTAATGGTGTAAAAATGCTAATTATTTTTTCCTACTTAAATTCTTAATGAACTCAAATAAAAAACAAAGTAATTCATTATAAATTTAGTGCATTAGGTAGCAGACCAATATTAATTTTTTTGCATAAAACATGTCAAGTTGAAACCAAGCCAGAAGTGATAGCACATAATGTAAACCTGCAGAAAAAAAAAAAAAACTTCAGCATATTGGAAAAACGTTCACACTTCCAACTAGAGCAAGACATTGTAAATGGGTGGAACGGCAGTGTGTGTGCGTGTGCGTGTGCGTGTGCGTGCGTGCGTGCGTGCGTGCGTGCGTGTGTGTGTGTGTGTGTGTGTGTGTGTGTGTGTTTTCAAACATTACAGATGATGAAGCTATCACTCATTTGGCTGGTAAAGAATAGTTCAATCTCTCAGTAAAGTGGTAAAAGTGAGAGAGCCACTCAGGCAAAGAAAACACACCCAAGAAGGAAATCCAATTGAGAAAATTGGTGAGGACTGAAAAAATGTCTGAGGTGAGAGTAAAATAATAAACATGACCCTGTGGTTTATTTTTACTTTAGACCTTAATTAAGTCTAATTGCATTTTTAATGAGGGTGACATTTTTCAGCCCTAATGAGACTTGGAGAGGTGAGGGCCCAGCGCCTCAAGAACTTTCAGTGTGTTTGCTGTTGGAAACCTCATATATCTCCACTCTCTAAAAGGATTGTGCCTCTCTCTTGCTCTCCCTCACTCTCTCGAAGCAATGTTTGTTTAAAATTCCAAACCGGGAATGTTTCAAGGGCATTAGGGATGGCTTGTAGAGTAACCAAACACCCTGTAATACAGATCAGCGGACTGTCTATGCATTGATAAAAAGTGAGAGCGAGATTTCAGACATTCTTCAGGCCGTGAAACAGCAAACTAGTGAAAGAAACCAGCATTAGGAGTTAAACTGCTCATAAACGAGAAACCCGAGATGCTGAAATGCAATCTGCGTCCAGGTGATAATCATTTCTCACAGCTCAGGCGTAATTACTCACATCACAGAAGGGCCATACGATCCAGTCCTCTGAGGAACGCCACATGGGCATTATACTGAAACATAAGAAACCCAAACCACGGCTATGAGCTGCTAGGGAGACATGCTGAACAGTGAGACATTACACATTTAATTCATGACTGGAGAGAAGGCAGACAGCTCTGTGTAAGTGAGTGAAGTTCTGACAGGGATAATCGTACAAATAACACTCTAGAAGAACAGCCAAAGGAAAAATGTATTACTCAGATGTTTCTCATTCATTTCCCGTTCTAAAATGAGGACTTATCCACCCATTTAGACACATTAGACACTTTCTACAACCTCACCGCTGGGGTAACTGTGGTGTTTTTACCTGTTGAGCGCAAGCAAAGCAAGTTCGGCATCTGTTTCCAAGCACATTGAGCTCTCAGCTCGCTGAAGTGATGAAAAGCTGTACATATTAAATCTTGAATACTTAAAATAAAGTATACCCATAGGTCCTCCAGAGTCTCAAGACACATTTTTTACATTGACAAAGTGACTTAAAAATGTGAGAGAGGCTGCACAATGGCCAAAGATGTCAGTCTAGTGCATTTCTACATACAAAAACAATTCAAAAGCAGCGCACTGGAATGCGAAAACACGGTTTGTGTTTACCAACTTTAAATTGTTGTTGGCGAGAAATCATGAGCATTACGCACATTCAAAACGCATTCCAATCCCAGTTTACCTATGCATTATGCTTACAATTTGACAGTAATAAAGTGCTTTACAAGACTATTGATTGACTTAACAAAAAGTCTGTTACACTTTTTTAACTGTATCAAATTTACCATTTACAGAGACTAATGCTGAGACTAATCTCAGGCATTTTTTTTTTTTTTTTTTTACTTCTTAGTTACAATAGCATCTATAAACCATAAAGCAATAACCATATTGTATTAGTGACTTGAGATTTGGGTAACGCAACTCATTTAATTTGGTCTTAGAAATCTTAAGATTTGTATTACAAATCTAAAATGTTAAATCAAAGCAAAATCTTGTTGACGCTGTCCATTTCTCAGGAGAAAAATCTGTAAAAGTTGCGTTCCTAGAGTGCTGCAATGTGACCAAAAACAGCACAGCTAACACATAACAGATTACATTCACAAACAAAAAGAATCCTGACTGTGAACCCAGGAACTCTCGCAAAATCTCTTGTGGTCAAAATGATTGCTGAAGATGGCTGAGGACTGGCAAGAAGACATGGCGATAATAGTTTTTGGACTGCTTTTTACATAAAAATCGTAGAAAAAAGAAAAAAAAGTTTCTGATAACAGAGGTTCCACCCACAGAAATGGACATCTGATCGTAAATATTCAACATTTTGGACATTTACAAAACACCTGATGCCACAGGAAGATCTGATAAGATAATCTATAGAGCCATCAATATAATCAGGAATGTTGGAAGATGAGAATTGTATCCAAAATGATTATCTTGTAGTGAGTGGGTGCCTTAAATCCCCACTTCTTCTCCATTTAGGGTATGTTTGAACGACAACGATGTGTTCTAAAAACAGATGACAACATTGTCAAAATGACCCCTGTTCAAACAGACTGCAAAAATGTCTAAATAGGCCAAAACACATACAAAGTTTTCCATTTTCAGTTGAAACAGTGTCATGTACACATCCCCTTAATCTCATTAGTGACAGGGGGTTTCTGCCCTGGACCTGGGGATCCACCGTGCTGCTTATGTTGTACGTCTCCTTTATTTAGCTTGTTAGGTGAGAGTTCAATGAACTGAACTGAGTGTGTATGATAAGAGAGAGACATCAAAATGTGCAGAGCAGTGGGTCCAGGACCAAGACTGAAAACTAATGGTATAGGAGAGGGGTGCCCAGTCCTGTTCCTGGAGAACTACCTACCTGCAAAGTTCAGATCCAACCCATATTCAACACAGCTGTCTGTAATTATCAAGTGTTCATGAAGATCTTAATGAGCTGGTTCAGTTGTGTTTGATCAGGGTTGGATCAAACTGTCCTGCCCTGTCGAAACCGTCCTGTCCTGCAGGAGGGTAGATCTCCAGGAGCAGGATGGGACGGCCCTGGTCTTGCAGAATCAACTGAGATATGAAAGAAATCTCATTTGTGAATGGACTTTCAGGACAGGAATTTACTCTATTCTTATCACACATTACATCTGTTCCATACTGCAGATTTATTTCTGAATGATCTGCAAGAGCTTTTAGACAAAAACAGGATCACAAATATGTACACTCAAGTTCAGTAAATTTCCCTGCGAGTTGCAGTACAGCGACATATGGGCCCTCCCCAGGGATCCAGGATAAACTGTGCTGCAATGCATCCAACTCAGACCTGCTAACTGAAACATGCACGTTAACAGCAGGGGAGACGGGTGGCGTAAGTATGAAAGAGAGCGAGCCAGGGAGAAAAAAAGCACGCCAGTGAGTCTAAGCGCCGCGGTGCTAGGTGTCATGTTGTTTACATTCGCTCGGACGCGGTTCTGCGTGTTCTCACCACTTATCTCTCTGAGTCAACAACAAGATGGAGCAGTCCCATGTCCCGCAGTGTTTCACTTCAACTGTCTAATTGTTTAAAATGGCCATTTTCCTTCTCTAAACATGTATATTAATCTCTCTGAAATGGTTTTTGAGAGATGAGCTCTAAAATACACTCTGCTAAGTTGTGTACCTCTTGAAGGTCCAACCAAATTCCACCAGTGACGCTAGTTTCTCAAATATTTGTGTCCACAATTTATTTTTAGCCTAATTTCACTGGCATTGACTGCAAATGGATATCAGAATACAATAACGATCTGTCTGTTTGGTTTTGCAGAAAGGAATGCGTTTCAATATGCCAGGATATAAACATTTTTCAGATTTTGAGTCATTTGAGCATTTATGTAAGCAGTTGCGAATTATTCTTTGCTGCACATACACTCTGTCTGGAGGTTTGGTGTTCTCTGCTAGTCAACACTTCAGACTCACTGGAACTGCATTCATACTCTACTTATTTTGTATTCCCGTTTTCCAAACCATGTTCCAACATGAGCTCACCACATTATTTGCAAGGAGGACCGGAGAAGGCCAATATTCATGTCCCTCTCAGCCACCAATCGGGCCAAAGAAATCTGACCCATGTTGCTGTGTAGGAGGTTGCCATAGCAACTGTTTATAACAAGATGGCAATTGCCGTCAATGATATTTCTAAGGACACCCTGCTAGAAACCCCCCCAAACCCAGCTCAGGAAGTGTATCTGTACGCATTTTAACCAGAGAGGATTTGAATTTACACCCTGTTAACAAGCAGGATAAGACTCTCCAACAGAGCGGATTAATGCGGCGAGTGCGTGAGAGCGACAGAGACTCGCGCCGTCTGGCCCCCGCACGGAAACATGTCAACGCCATCCGTTACCACAGCGACTCCATCTCCTGCTCTCACCGCGGTTTGAACTGCGCCAAAACGGTGGAAGGCATTTACCCTTTTATTTTCCCCATTTTTTATTTAAATATTTATTTATTCCGTTATCATGAGGCACCACAAAACAACACATGTCGGTAATCTAGGCTGTAAATTATGTGTGGTGGAAAATCCCTTTTCTGCATTTTCTCACCCAAATAGCTGTGTGAAGAACGTAAGCGATCTTCCAGTGGCGTAAATTGCGAATTCTCTGAGGGTTGCTCAAGAGCCCTGTATCTGTGAGGAGCAGATCTAAATGGCTTTGCCTTTTCAAATCACTCCGCTTGGACACTTCAGTGGTTTTGGATTAGACTTCAACTTCCCTAATGCAAAACCATTTAAATACTAGCACATGTCGCCGCAGACTATTTACACCGTCACTGGCAGCTGAAGAAATTCCAAGCGTTTTTTTTAAAAGAAAATGTACTCTCTGGAAATGAATGCTTTTTTGACAGTAATTGTGAGATCCAAGTACAGGAGTACGCAGACAGAATGCTCTCTAGACAGCAGTAACTGGGTGCAAAAACAAAGCAATTAGCTGTAGGCTCCAGTTGGCGAAGCATTACTTTAGTTGCACCGTGACGAGCGTGATGCAGAATGGAACAGATAAGACTGCCGTGATCATGGCAGTAATGTCCAATCGGTCCAAATTCATCAGTGCTGTTCAGGATTTCCTGGTTTTATGAGGCATATATTTAAATGATCCCATAAAATCAAATCTGGAGCTCTTTGAGGTACTTTGCCTTCTATAGCTTAAATTACAGAAGCATATAACATAAAACATTATTTTGGTTAGCCTGCTATTTCATTTCATTAATTATTCAGCTCATACCCTTCACCAGTTCCTACATGCATTTATAGCAGCAATACCTGTATCTGAAATAAAAAAGTAAACATCACTTGCTATGATACACTGAAAATAAAATTGGTGTAGAAGCATCAGAATTAGCTAGTGAATTTCACAAAGAAACAGCAAATAACCAACATAATTTCATGAAAGTGCTTATCTATTGCACAAATTGTATTTATTGTGTGATTTATATGCAAAAATGATTTTTTGTGTGCATATGACATGCACTGTAAAACCCTTTGGTGGTATGGGTTACGTACATTTTATAAACCATAAAGTGCATATCATATGCACACAAAACAATTTTTTGCATATAAATTGCACAATAAATATTATTTGTCTATAGATACACACTTTCATGAGATCGGGTGGCAATAACACATTGAATTAAACAGTAAAATTCGAAAAAGTTGTACGTTTTATTTACAAATTATTATTTTTTACAGTGTAGTGAAATCAGCCAGCGCTTACAGAGTGTAACAGAGATTGAAGAGTGCTTTCATTATCTAGAGTAAGAAATTTCCATAACGCAAAAAGCTTAAAAGCTTTTGTCTTTAGATCAGGTATTACAAACTGGACTCTGTGGGGGACTGAATCTTACACAAAACTGTAGGCTGTAAATCTAAACCAAAGGCTATATCGCCAAAGATGGTCTTATTATACAAGGAAAAGATACAAGGAAAAGGTGTAACATTACAGCCTTAATGTCAATGAACTTGATTAGTGCGGCAGTCAGTCACTGTTTGTGGATAGAAATGAATTGGAAATGGTGTTATTATTGGGAGATGAGAGGATCTGTGGGCCTTAACACTGGAGAGAGCGTACCTGCTCACTTGGATCACATGTGCCTTAATAACCAATCACATTACAGCCTTGAATTTTGTTCAAAGTTGTGCGACAGTCAATTACTGTTTGTGGATACGATAGAAATGAATGAGGAGTGCCGTAAACTCAGTGCCATAGAGTCATACCAAAGTCCCTTAAAGTAAGTTAATTTGGCGGCCATCTTTGAAACACATCTAGGGCATGCAAGTACAGCTCCTATCTCTTTAAATGGGGAAACATCAAATTCTCCAAAACTGTTTGCTAAGCTAACAATTATTTTTCATATTAGAAATCATCAGTGAAATCTGACAACAAATATCTCATAAATTTAGTTTCTAAACACTCAAATCATGACAAAAAAAAATGAATTTTTCAGCCTGGACAAAACTTATGCGCAGAACACTGCCTGTTTCTATAGCAACCGAAGCTTCTAGCAGCAGGTGCACTGACGCCATGACTTTACTGATCAACGATTGACTCTTTAATTTAGAAGGTGGGCAGTATTTCCCATTCCAAGTAATCGAAGTGCACTATCTTCATATGTAAAGGCTTCTCTTATGAAACAGCATTTTTTTATTGTACTCTAAAAATAGATCAATCCACAAAGAATGTTAAAGAGCAAACCTGTTGATTAGTCGATGTGCTATCGATTCATTGAATGAGAATCTGTTTTCCCAAAAGTGGTTTATTCAGCGTAATGAAGCCTGTCCTCCATTGCAATCCATTAAAAAAAGGCCTCCGGTGTCCTTCCCTGCGTACCACAGCGTTATAAAAATGGGCTGTCCTTCAATATGTCCCACTCTAGTATTCTGTTTTAATTAACTATAACAATAACTATATTAGTGTCAGACATGGTTTATAAGCGCACTTTGCAGCTATGATATTTGTTGCTTTAAATGCTCAAGCTCTAATGTCAGTTGACTGGATGTTAATGTTTTTATTGATCAATCAACTGGCAAAATCAATTCAGAAAATTTCCAACAATGTTGTTTTTCTATCATTATCATTATAACTGTGGAATTAAAATGATTATTAAAACTTTGGAGTTTTTGTAATAGGTGTGAACTGGCCTTTAGTCCCTGCTGATCAAACGTAACTCAACTTTATTTATAAACCTTATATTGGAATTTATATTTTACAGGGAGCAAATGAAGATATACCAAACACAGGTGTTATTATGTTCCCTTTTCCTTGTATTAGTTAAAAGTCTTGCTACAGAATTTTGCATGCGTTCAACCAAGGATTCACTTATGCCTAAATATAAGGCATTACAATATAGTCCAATAGAAATAAAAACATGCATAACAGTCTCCAAATCTTTGGTTGAAAGAATATGTTAGTTCAGACAAGTTTCATAACTGAAAGAAGAGTCAAATAACTGACAAATGTCATTAATCCAAACCATCAGCTTCTCCAGTGACAATTCTCGAGCCAACGCAGCACAGATTTTCAATGGGGAAATACATCAAACGGGTTATCAAATTATTTAATAGGGTCTTTTTAAATTAATTGGCTGAGGTTACACTACTGTTTCCAGCACATACTGTCCTTAATTAACTGAGGAAGTCATCACTTTTAAAATGTACAAGGAAGATTGTGGGATTATCTTAGCCATTCTGTAAAGAGCAAAACACAGGAACACCTCTCAAAACCCCAAAACAGGAAAATGGAGGTATAACCAATCTAACAATCAGGGAGGGAGAGAGAGGTGAAGAAAAGTGTGAACTAAGTGATTGAGTGAATGAATCAGCCAAGAACAAACTAGATGAGATCAGGCTTGATTTCTGAATACAGGTCAATTTGTCCCTGTTTCTTTGCATTTGAAGTGAGTGAATGAAGCAACTTGCCTCAGTGACTCTTTTGCAATCAGCTCGCAAATTCCCTCACAAATAACATCAGCCTTGATGAAAGTGCGAGACGTGATGAAAGCTTGCTCGGTTTAGATGCAGAAAGTCATGCACTCCGAAATAAGACGTCACATTCACACTGCTATTTCTTCTTCTGCGTTAAAAAAGACCATTTCCAATCGCTGTCTGCTCATTAACTACCAGAAATCAACGTTTTTTTGACCAAATACAGCGTCTTTTCCCAACCCCCGGACATGACCCTCGGGACGCTTTGGGGGAACCTGTATCATAAGACCCTTGGCAGCTAGCCTGACCACAGGAAGTAAAAAAGCACAACAGCCTTCAGCCACTCTAGGAATGTGGGCCAACCTCAAGAGAGAAAGAGAATATTGTATTCCTGAAAGGCCTAATAGAGAGGGATATGAAACTATGCCAGAAATCTCTCTCTCTCTCTTTCCCAAGCTCTAATTCGTTCTTGCTTTCTGGCCATTCCTCTGCTCCCTGCACAATATGTTTGGGTCAAGTGTGGGTATGGCAGGGAACCTCAGCCAGAAGGGAAACAGCTGCTCCGGTGTTTGCAAGCACCATTAGACTGATACGAGGACAGGAAATGGAATTTATACCGGGTAGATGCAACTGTGCTTTAATAGGGCTGAGCCAGGCATCTTAAAACTCTGCCTGTGACCTTCATGGGGAATAATTTTTCAGGGCTGTGGTATCAGTGATACTGTCGTCAGCACCGACTTGCACTCCTTACGGCGCAGGCATCGGCTCGCTATCGGGCCAGCGAAGTGACCACGTGTCCTCCGTATCTCCAGGACTTCTAATTCCAGAGGAAAGGAAAGAGAAACAATGCTTCATGTTTAGACAAAACATATTCCACAACTTTATCTTCCATTCTTTTTTGAAAATAAAGCAACATTTCAACGTGATATTCTCGAGAGGAAATTACTGGGGATAAAAGGATTTCTTTTGATTTTCTCTTGTTATCATCATCACAATTATCACACATATTTGATTAATACGTTACGACAACATATGTTTTTACATTGCCTGAACTTATCAAAGTTCAGCAAGTTTTACTTTTTTATGAGTTATACAAGATTCAACTCATTTTTTTTAAAAGCCAGATTAATGTAATGTAAGTTTAAATGACTTTTTGAAAATTGAACTTTGTTGATTTTACTTAAACATTTAAATCAACAACTTTTATCGTTTACAGTGTAAGTACCTGTCGTCAGACCATATAAGCCAGATTTACTAAACAGGGCAAATTAACATGAGAGCTCAATTCCATAAAAGCGCAGATGTGAGAGGAAAGTTCTACACTTGATCTACTGATGACGCAAATTAAAGAAAACAGACGCAACCGGATCATTTTCATAACGACCAAAGCAAATCTACCAGTAGCATCTGGTTTAAGAAATGCTTTTTTTAAGCAGTAAATGGTGCAAACACCAGGAAACTGACAAACGCAAACCTTGATAAATAACAGTGCGTGATTCATGTAAATCGTAAATATTCTCCTTCCTTAAATGTTGCGCCTGAAAGGGAAACTCCTACAAATGCATATGCAAGCTTTTAGTAAATCTGGCCCAATAATAATAACCATTTTGAAGAAGCATTACTATGTCCCAACAGAAGGAAAAACACATTCATTTATAAATGACATTTTGCCAAACCATGAGACGTTTGTCAATAATAGTAATCAGAAAATATTAAAGTCACTCTTTATCTTGAAAATCCTTTTCCATATTTCACCTTTACGTGAGTTCAACATCACAACTTCTCAGCAGTGCCTTTTTAGGATTTTTCGATAACATCCCTCATTTTAAAATGGCCAGATTATAAACTAGCAACACCAGAAACCAAAATAACTTCTGCATACAATATACATGTATGTGTGATATTTAAAACATTATTTTGTCAAAACCGTATGACATTAACACCATACAATTTTCTATCTGAATGCATGTTGGTAATTCAAAAGATAGGGCTGAAAATCAGCCAGAGAGCTTCTTGTATCTCAAATCATTCATACACTGAAGTGAATAGGTACAGTAAATAAATATTAGACATTATTTCTGTATCTGACACAGTGATAAGCACAAAAAACCCCACAAATGTTAGAAGACTGAGGTTGCACCCAAAGATAAGTGAATACCTCTGAAAAGTTGAACTGATTCAAAATAATTCCGTAAGCACATAATCTGTTATTTTGTCAGTTTTGTAGGCTTTGTTGGCGTACTCAAGAATCGGTGTCGAGTCAATGTGACTTGAGCTTTTGAAAGCGTTTGTATTTACTGAAATCTCACAAAAGACAAATGTGAGGTTTTAAGCACCAGTAACTACAGTACAAAAGCACCACTGGCGACACTGAACATTCAGCTCCGAGCCGTGGAAAAGTTAAAATGAGTGTTTTTATGCTGCCGTTAAGCTGTAAAGCTCGAACAGAGGGACGAGAGGAAACAACTCCAGACTGTCTGTCACAACTGTCATAAATCAGAATCCCAGCATGCATTCACACACAGACAAAGGGAAGAAAACATTCATACGCTTGCTTCCAATATAAAGCACATTTCCAAAGGCACATTTGAACAGTTCTCCACCCTCTTGCACTGTTTGAGAAGATACGATCTTCAAACCATAGAACTGCTTGGGTTGCAAATACTTCAAACCGGAGACTTTCTGATATTGAATTAAAATGAGAGACAGATTGCGAGAGGGAGGAAGAGAGACGAACAGGACTTAAACAAAAGCGTCAGTCTAATAACGTCTCTAACATTACGCATAAGCCTAATCACCTTTTTTGCTTTATCGAATTAAATTAGCATCAAATTAATGACTCGTGTTTAAGAAATGATCCGTAAGCCTCTGAACGTGTGGCACGAATGACAGCACAATAATTTGATCGCAGTGTGTCAGAGTTATTCAGCATATCTATGGGAGACGATTCTTCACCACCAAAACAAGCACCTTGGACTCTCTCTCGCTCTGCTGTCAGCCGTGACAGCGCGTGCAGCCACACTAAATAGAAATGTATAATTACGGCGGCCTCAAATGCTAATTAAAACTTTGCCTAATAATAATTTTCAATAATTACACATCCCAAATGGATTCTGGGAGAGACAAACGTCTAGGCAATTATGGCGGAGTACTTTCTGCCTCTGAGAGAAATTAGCCATCCGCACACAAGAATAACGAAAACTCATCGCAAACCACATACAAACCTTGAACGAATGATACGGGACATTATTTCCCCATAAAAAGGAGACGGGGCATAAAAACAGAGGAATTATAAATATAATATCATTAGCTTGTAAATCATCAACGCTAGCTAAGAGAACGTGCAAATACGGCGTGACACAACACAATCAATCGCAACGCACAGCCAATCAGAAGAGTTCTCTCGGTTTGCACTCTTTATCACGTGCAGCTAAAAGCATTAAATCAAGAACACATCCCAGATAGCAAATGACAGCTGGCAGTTATTGCCCAAATGACAGTTATTGCCCACATTTCCCACATTCTGCCGCATGGAATGACAGCGGTGACTCAGCCGGACCAGATGTGGGCCACATCCAAAGCCACATCTGGGACAGATGAACTCAATGTCCATGATGTTTCTCAGGACACATACCTGGCTTTTCATTGCTTTGCTTGTTGGAAATTGGTCGATTTACTCAGTTGATATCCAAATTGAAACTTGCACAATTAGGATACGTTCACACTACGAGCAAATGATAAATTCAGAGACTGGTAAGATACAATTTTACATTGCTGTTCACATTGTTGTTTTAAATGTGGCCAATATCAGATTCCAGTGCAAGCAGATCATGGTGTCCTGGACTGACCCATTTTTAAAAATAGCAAATGCATTTGCGTGCCCATTTGTACGGTCTGGTCAAAAAAAAAAGAAGATACATTTATATATATATATGCATAAATGGATTCCTACACAACCTAATTGCACTTGCAGCGAAAGCTTTAAACCATGCGCTTAGATCGTTAAAATAGTGCCCTACATCATGTACGTTGATGTTTTCAACAATTGAAAAAAAGTACTGCTTAGTCATTTAATTGACCTTGAGTTGTCATTTTATTGCTCAGCCAATGGTGGAATTTGGGACGGAAAAATGTGTGTGTGTTTGTGAAACCTGCTTGAAATGGTTTTGTAATGTCGTTTGATGCCGCTAGTGGTCTGAAATGACTCCATTCAGCAAATGCGTCACATACGCCAATGCCTCTTTCTCTCCCAGCATTCTCCTCTTCTGCACGGAGCTCTAATTAATCCCGAGCAGATAATGTGGTGTGCGGCCTTTGTAATTATCACATGAAACTCTTCATTCTCCAATAGCCCGAATTTCATCTCAAATTCAAAAATTGGACCATAATCACAGATGCATATCACCTCTTCATCTTAATTGATAATTACTGCTGTGTTAATTTGCAGCCATCTATTATCACACATGCAGGTAGAGTTTTTATCTGGGGGCTGGGATATTAAATTGAATCGTACTGGAGGACTATTCCTCTACTTTAGTGATTCTCCTCAGATATGCAGCTAGAGGTAAGTTTCAAAGTTTTAAAATGACAAATATAGCGGCTTGATCGTTTCAAATGCATATTTATTGAAAATGTGTTATATAAAAGACAACATTTTGTACATAGTATTAATGTCTACAGTGATACTAGGTGCACAGATCATTCTGTTTTGTAAAAAGTTACAGGAGGTTCACATGATTATCACGTACTACAATCAATAATACTTTTATTTATCAAGTTGCCTGACCTCTGAATGCAGAGAGTGTTTTTTTTGTACCAAAATACATGTGAAATCATTAAACATGTTCAAAAAAGTAAAGAATCTTAAAACAAACCCCGTTTTTTAGGGGTAAAATGGATGGCAGCCCATTCATAGGTGTGGATTCAGGTGGGAACACAGTAAAGCCCAGGAAGACGTGCAGTTTTCATCCTTCCTCTGTGTCAGAGGTTCTTTAGACTCTCCTTTCCTTTTCCTGAAAAACAACCTCTTTTTCTTCATCTTCCTCTGTTTATACGACTTCACATTCAGGACAATTACCATACATTTTTTTAACAAAATATTTCAGAATTATGATTCCCAGTATGAAATGTTATACTTTTTGTTATGCATGACCAAATCTATATAGTGAAAAAGTAAATATTCTAAGCTGCTGTTCATAGTGACACGTTGTTTTGCATCTCATACAGTGGCATAATATCCTTCCATAATAGAAAAGCTAAATTCACATAGAGTATATGGAGTGCTCTAAAATAACGCCCTTTCATCATTGAACGTGCAAGCAGACACACATTAGTATACATATACCACAGTTTCAAATTAACATTGTAAATATTGTACAATAATGTGCCAATAAATGTGGTGCTGGAATGTGTTTATAACTGGATATAGCCAATCATCTGAAGTCCAACATTCATCCTACAGACGCACAAACATACGGAGGGGCCGTCTGAGTGGGACTGAGTTACATATGGATCACTGGCCCTGCAAATGCTGCATCACGAGCTATTAAGATGGGATATTACACAGCACTATTGTTAGTAAAAAAAAAGAAGGTGTAAACCCCTGCCCATGATGGTGGGCACAGTGGTGTTTAAACATCGTACACTGGGTAAAGAAAAAAAAACTGGGAGGTTAAACAGCCGCCGTCATCGGACTCTTCTGTCTCGGGTCTGAGTGTCGGGCCTCTCCGTACGCGTAGCGCTCTGGGCTGCTGTTGCGGTAGCCTCCACGGTTCATGGTGTCGTAGCGAGGGCCTCGGAGAGGTATGGTGGGAGAAGGGGGCACGTCCTGCCGAAGGGGGCCTCTCTGCTGCGGTGGAGGGTGATAGAACCCTGAGTCGTTCTGCCGAGGGTCCACAGGGTGAGGGTAGTTATCCCTGGGAGGGTAGCTGGGGTGGTAGCCTGACTGCGGGTTTGGGTAGTGAGTGGGGTCCCTGTGTCCAGCCCATGGCTGCACTGGATACTCAATAGGTTCGACTGGTGCTCTTCTGAAAGGGAATTTAAAGGAAGTATAGTTATGATCTGGAAGGAGATGGCCAGAGTTTAGCATGACCATGATTATGCTTTATTTTAGATGAAAAAATGTATTCAAAACCAAGAGATCTGCTTGCATGAAACATTTTATTCAATCATCATTTTATTTTATTTGATATCAAAAATAGTGTATAAATTGTAATATTGTGAAATATTATTACAATTTAAAAACCATTCTATTTTAATGACATTTTCTGTCATTTTCTGAAACAGAGTGTCATTACTCCAGTCTTCAGTGTAACATGATCCTTCAGAAATCTAATATGCCGATTTGAAAAATGTCTTATTATCATCAACTCAGAAAACAGTTGTGGAGCTTAATATATTTTTGAAAACCATGATACATTTTTTTTTCAGAATACTTTTTTGTTGAAAAGAAAATTGAAAAGAACAGAATTGATAAAAAATGTAACATGATAAATGTCTTTCTGACTGTCACGTTTGATTAACAATGCATTTTTGCTGAATAAAAAATATTATAAAAAAAAAATACATTTATAAACCAACTGCATTGTACCTGTTCTGAAAAGCAAGTTTACTGAAGACAAGTAAAACAGTGATAAAATAAGAACAAAGAAACAAATTACGAGCATACTGTAGCTTACTAGACTGGGTCAACTCAGCCTGATCTGCCGGCGATTCGATTTCGCACGGCACTCAGTCTGGAAACCTGTACATTTATTTCTACTGTTTCTGTTACACTTTTGCGGGAACCAATCACAGACTGGCTTATCCACCTGGTGTGCTATTAGCAGGTTTAACACGATGACGGATAGAGAAGGATGGATTGATGCCTGTTGATCATGCCTCTTGTGGTCTGATTGGTTGAAGGACTAACCAATTGCATACAGAGTCATTTGAATTATGCTCGTTTATCACGCCTCTAGTGCAGTAGAAAATACAGAGCAGACTCGCCAGACCAATGTTCAATTTTAAATTTAGCTTGGTCTGGTGATAGCCAGACAAGTATTATACTGTACTGGATATTAGAATCCACTTAACACTAAAAGACAGTTTTTTTTATCCAGTGCTAAGTTCTACACCCTCACAAATCCTCTCATTATAACAAAGTGTAGATATCATAAAAATTAGAGATTCATTGTGCAGGGTAGATAGCTTCATTGGCTATAATGAACATTTGTGAGATTGGGATGAATGAAAGCTTTTTTTTTTATCATAAAGGGAACACGGAACACCCTTTGCACATTTTCTATGCAATATACAGTATTGTTCAAAATAATAGCAGTACAATGTGACTAACCAGAATAATCAAGGTTTTTAGTATATTTTTTATTGCTACGTGGCAAACAAGTTACCAGTAGGTTCAGTAGATTGTCAGAAAACAAACAAGACCCAGCATTCATGATATGCACGCTCTTAAGGCTGTGCAATTGGGCAATTAGTTGAAAGGGGTGTGTTAAAAAAAATAGCAGTGTCTACCTTTGACTGTACAAACTCAAAACTATTTTGTACAAACATTTTTTTTTTCTGGGATTTAGCAATCCTGTGAATCACTAAAATAATATTTAGTTGTATGACCACAGTTTTTTAAAACTGCTTGACATCTGTGTGGCATGGAGTCAACCAACTTGTGGCACCTCTCAGCTGTTATTCCACTCCATGATTCTTTAACAACATTCCACAATTCATTCACATTTCTTGGTTTTGCTTCAGAAACAGCATTTTTGATATCACCCCACAAGTTCTCAATTGGATTAAGGTCTGGAGATTGGGCTGGCCACTCCATAACATTAATTTTGTTGGTTTGGAACCAAGACTTTGCCCGTTTACTAGTGTGTTTTGGGTCATTGTCTTGTTGAAACAACCGTTTCAAGGGCATGTCCTCTTCAGCATAGGGCAACATGACCTCTTCAAGTATTTTAACATATGCAAACTGATCCATGATCCCTGGTATGCGATAAATAGGCCCAACACCATAGTGGGAGAAACATGCCCATATCATGATGCTTGCACCTCCATGCTTCACTGTCTTCACTGTGTACTGTGGCTTGAATTCAGAGTTTGGGGGTCGTCTCACAAACTGCCTGTGGCCCTTGGACCCAAAAAGAACAATTTTACTCTCATCAGTCCACAAAATGTTCCTCCATTTCTCTTTAGGCCAGTTGATGTGTTCTTTGGCAAATTGTAACCTCTTCTGCACATGCCTTTTTTTTAACTGAGGGACTTTGCGGGGGATTCTTGAAAATAGATTAGCTTCACACAGACGTCTTCTAACTGTCACAGTACTTACAGGTAACTCTAGACTGTCTTTGATCATCCTGGAGGTGATCATTGGCTGAGCCTTTGCCATTCTGGTTATTCTTCTATCCATTTTGATGGTTGTCTTCCGTTTTCTTCCACGTCTCTCTGGTTTTGTTCTCCATTTTAAGGCATTGGAGATCATTTTAGCTGAACAGCCTATCATTTTTTGCACCTCTCTAATCAACTTTTTAATCAAAGTACGCTGTTCTTCTGAACAATGTCTTGAACGACCCATTTTCCTCAGCTTTCAAATGCATGTTCAACAAGTGTTGGCTTCATCCTTAAATAGGGGCCACCTGATTCACACCTGTTTCTTCACAAAATTGATGACCTCAGTGATTGAATGCCACACTGCTATTTTTTTGAACACACGCCTTTCAACTAATTGCCCAATTGCACAGCCTTAAGAGCGTGCATATCATGAATGCTGGGTCTCTTTTGTTTTCTGAGAATCTACTGAACCTACTGGTAACTTGTTTGCCACGTAGCAATAAAAAAATATACGAAAACCTTGATTATTCTGGTTAGTCACATTGTACTGCTATTATTTTGAACAATACTGTATATATATATATATATATATATATATATATATATATATATATATATATATATATATATATATATATATATATATATATATATATATATATATATATATATATAAATATATATATATATATATAAAATCAATTTCGAATTTGAATAAAACAGTTATTTTGTGTCTCATTTGATTGGGTGGACCAGTTGTCAAACGGAGTTGGCTACAGTGCCAGCCTGGCCCTTATGTAGCTTCACCATTGGCACCTACAGTACTGTATGTAGACAGTAGACCGCCAGTCAGTTAAGCTTAAGGAGATGGATCTGCAGGTTGTACACTAAAATACTGCAAGGATAAAGTACCTGAGGATGAACAGATAATACAGTAACCCCTAATCCGACCAGTGGCATTTTGTGGAGAGTGAGAAGGGACAGGGGGAGGGAGAGAATGAGTGAGTCCCGGTATCATGATCCCGTGTTACATGTGCTGAGGCAAGCGTGACATACCAAGGACCTGCAACATAAACATTTTAACACGTCTCAAGCTCATACAACGTCTGGGACGGAGACGGACATGCGGTCAGGGTCCCTGGAGACAGTAGACAGTCGGCAATCTCTGGTTTCCTCACACCGGCTGATTAAACTATAATCTCCGCTGTAAAGCGAGACACTGCGCCATAATTCAGCGCGGATCCCCTTTCATAGCACAATTCGCGTTTTCCCGGCTCTTGCACTGCTGTGCCCTGAATGCAGAGTTCCAGAGGCTTTAGCTGGCAGTTATATTACACCTCGGCTGAAAGACAGCCAGACTGAGGCCGATGAGAACGAGAGCAAAGATAAAACCAGGCAGAGGGCAGTGCAACACCCACTCACGGTGGACTGCCGAATCAGCTGTCTCCCTTCCCTACATCACCTTTTTTCAGGATTCTTTAATAATTTGAAAGTTGAAAATAATTATTTGTAAATTTCTTAATGTCTTTCTTGTCACTTTTAATCAACGTATCTAATCTAACTGATCGCAAGCTTTTGAATGGTAAATTATATAATTTAGTTTTTATATATTATAACATATAGGTATATGTAATGATCAGTACGATCGTCCTCATTTGCTGTAGTGCTGAATCAGCCATCTTCCTTCCCCTCCTTCCCATTCCCGTCATACCTCAGGCTAGTATCAATGACAGCCTCGGCATGCCAGATGTCTTAAGGAGCCTGTATCGTTGTGTTTGACTTTCCAGACCATCCCCATTAATTTATTTACGTGTACAGCGTCTGTGAACAAGCTTCCCGTCTGACGGCTCTCAGCAGTATCAATTAGCTACTTTTAGTGCAAGACGGCCTGTGTATGTGTTTCACACATATAGCGTTACTCCAGCTGAATGTGGAAAACATCAGATTGAATGCCCTTGACGCAAAGCACGCTCTTTCGCTTCCCACTAAGGGAGGGTTTCCTGAAGACCTGGAGGGCAAGAAAACAGGCATTCCAAAAAGCATCAGCATCCTCTTAATCTCTCCAAAGCTGTGACCACCCATCCAGCGGGACAACTGGGCGTCTGGACGCAAGCACTCCCTCCTGACCCACTCAGTCAGACATTCACATATCATTGGCTGTGACGTCACAGCCTCAACGGCCTCAGATAAGCAGTGCGAGTAAGTGTGTGTTTGCAAATTGGAGGCCAGTGAAGGCCAAAATCATCATTACTGCTGGAGATTATCAGCTTTACCAACATGCGGTGGCTGCCCGCACCTAGTTCTATCAGCTTATCCAGACCTCACCTCAAGCCCAGAATATTAACAATTAATCTTAAAGGGGGGTGAAACACTCAGTTTCAGTCAATCTCATGTCAGTCTTGAGTACCTATAGAGTAGTATTGCATCCTTCATATCTCTGAAAAGTCTTTTGTTTTATTATATTTATAAAAGAAATATAGGCTGTACCGAGTCTTTCCGAAAAAGAAACAAACAAGTAGCTGGAGGCGTGCCATGTGGGCGGAGCTAAAGAATGGCGAGCACACGCAGCTTGCCTTGAGAGCGTCTGAAAGCTCTGACATTTTTAACTGTGGAGAAAAAAATGCTATCCTAAATAAACCATTGAGATCAATCAGATTTAGCCATTACATGTATGATCAGCAAGGACAACTACAGCAGGACGTCTCAATGGTATGTACTGTAACTGTATTTACTTAGCGGCTTGTCATGCTTGTGAGTTTTACAACATTTGTGTGTTTACTCGTGGTTTATGAGGACATAATGTGGTTCATAGACTATTGTTTATGTGATGTTATCAGTAGCAAGCGGAACAGTTTTACACGTCAGACTAGTGTGCGTTTACATAGAAAAACAATGGAATAATAGCGCATTTGAATGAACGAGTCGATAGCTAACAGCACAAAGACATTTGAAGCAGTTTTACTCAACGCCTGCTTCCAACACACGCCCGTGAACCTTAATCGCTGGAACCGCTCCATCTTTTTGCATTAGACGAGCTACAAATCCGGAGTTGAACTGCACCTTGTTTATAAACCATTCGCCGAAATGCAGGGAACAAACACTCTGGAAAAAACGCTCTGGAAAAAAACGAATGCCATCCACTGTCCCATTAACACTGGGTTCTTTGGGAAGCTGTACAGGGTTGTCTTTCCCCGACAACCAAAAATACACTTCTTTGGTGACTGTTGATTTCGTGAAGATCTGTAACTGTAGCGCAGCAGTTTGCTCTCTCGCTTTTATCACTTGCGCCCCTCCGGGAGAAGATTCACCCTATCTGATGTCCATACTCGAAAAAAACATTCCGAAACTTATGAGAAGGAAGGTATTTTTGGCACAGAAATAACCCATCAAACGTCCAATTAATTTTTTGTGAAACTTTGTTCATGTTTAGAATAGGAATCCAAGTCTAAGTGTAAAAAGCTCAGTATGCATGAAACAGCATTTCACCCACCACTTTAACAAATAATGTTCTCAAACCTATAGTCCTCTAACAAGCTCCAACAAAACACAATACATCTATTCTGGTTTTATCTATTTTTGATGTTGATTCCTATATTTTTGATATAGTCCAGAATAATTGTAATTTAAATAATCGGAAGTCATTTGACCTCTATTTTAAGAAGGCGAAAGGCTTCAGATTATTTAAAGTCAACTTTTTTGTGATGAAAGTCGTTATATATGACAATTCACCATGACATAACAACAGTAATAAACGTTCTTCCGGGTGGCAAAAGCGAAGCGTTCCTATGGCAACGCTAGTAAATTGCTTGGGATTCAGACATGGTTAACATGATTATTGAGGGACTGATTAACTATTCAGGAGATAGCAATACATGAAATGCCTAACCTTGCTCCAGTAGATGTAGTGCTAGTCTAATACCATCATTTTTAAATGAGCCTCAGCCTACCATTGAGCAATTATTTTAGTGAATGTTGCTGTTTGACTTACAATATGTTTGGCTATCGTAGATGGTCTATTTCCATGTTATCTAAGTAAAAAGGCTATGATCATTTTCTGTTACTCTGAGTTGGATCAGATGGCACAGACGTGAGCTTCTGACGGTCAAAAGGATAGCGTGCTGTAGACTAGCGCTACTCCGCTAACGTTAGGCATTCATTCAAACTAAACTCGCGGCGGTGATAATGAAAACAATGTGGTACACGCATCAATCATCCAACAGCCTTCAACTATGTTTTGCTTTTCCTATTTCTTCCATTAACATTCGATCAGTAGCCTACATGACACTAGAAGTTCTGTCTCTTCCTACTTTTACTTCAGGCAGTGACTGGCAATGAGTTCGATCTTTAAAAGAGATCTAAAGTTTACTAGCCTAGAAATCTAGACGCACCCTAGCGGCAGCAAATTTAATTTGCCCACAAGTGTCGTCTAGGAACTCTCAATACCATTCTGAGCTGTGTTCCTCAAAATCTGGACGGCCCAATCACATCGTGTATAGAGCCGGCGGGCGGGGCCATAATGACGACGGCCGAGTTGCGTTTGCGTGCCTCTAGTAAACACAGATACTGGCGAACGGCGGCGGTCTTTCGAATCAGCTCTGACCGCGACTCTGGAAGACTTGGAGTTAAGCTTTTCTCCGAGAAAAGAACAAAGAGCGGCACTGAAGTCATTCTTAAAAAGGGAAGATGTGTTCATAGTTTTGCCGACTGGATACGGCGAATGTTTAATCCATCAACAAGCTCTGTTTCACCGTCGTTGCTCTGGTTGGTGTAGCGCTATCCTATCGCGTGCAGAGGGAGTTTGAAAGACAACCGTTTATCCCGCCCCTCGGATTGAGCCCTGTCTATGGTGAGTTTCCAGACCAAACATCTTGATGTGGGTCTGGCTTGTCAGGCTAAAAGTTTACTAATATCAGTCTCGAATTTCCCTAGCTGAAGATAATTATGCCCTGCTCTGATTTTGTAGATGGACCATTTTGAGAATGCTTCTCTGTAGCGCCACTTTTGACGACGTCCACTCGCTTTAGCCTCCTCACCCACAGGTTTTGCTGGATATATTAACTTTTTTCTGAAGGAAATCGATACAATCCTACACCTTTTGCTGTATATCTGACATATATGATGAACTAATAAGGGATAGTTCATCCAAAAATGGAAATTCTGCCATTGATTACTCAACCTCACGCAGGAGTTAAATATCTTATATCTTATAATTAAATATCTTTGTGTTCTTAAGATGAATGAAGGTCTTAAAGGTTTGGAACAACATGAGGGTGAGTGTTTAATAACATTAAATTTTGGGTGAATAAACAAATAAACCTGAACTGCGAGCTGAGACTCGAACGCAGGTTTCCTTGAGCACATACATGGCATATGACACAGCTCTGCCCACAATGGTATAGCTCCTAGCTTATTTTTTTTTAATCAGTTTTTGGATTGTTTTATTTCTCACAGATGTCTGCTAGTTCTAAATCAGACACAGATAAAGTAGCACATAAAGATTACATTTATATGAATGCATTAGTGAGAGAGCAATTGCCTGTGATTTAATTCTACCTGTCTCTTCTGGTGACCCTGCAGGTTTTAACTACTAAGAAATATATGTTAGAATGTTTCAGTTTCTAAGCTATTTTACTGATAATCACAGAACAGCGTTGACATTTACATTTCTGTGCTACTGAATAATTCTGTGTGCATGCAAGCTACTGTCTGTATGTGTGCACGTTACAATGCAGCAGTGCACACATAAATTAGTTTAGAACGGTGATTAACTTGCATGTACATTAATCAGTTTAAATCATTCATCCGCATCAAAAAACATTCAGATGGTATAATCATACTTTTCTTGTGGAGTGCTGTCAGAGTATAGCCTGACAAGCCAGACCCACATCAAGATGTTTGGTCTGGAAACTCACCATAGACAGGGCTCAATCCGAGGGGCGGGATTAACGGTTGTCTTTCAAACTCCCTCTGCACGCGATAAGATAGCGCTCCACCAACCAGAGCAACGAAGGTGAAACAGAGCTTGTTGATAGATTAAACATTCTCAGTATCCGGTCGGCAAAACTCTGGTCGGCAAAACGAACACATCTTCCGTTTTTAAGAATGACTTCAGTGCCGTTCTTTGTTCTTTTCTCAGAGAAAAGCTTAACTCCAAGTCTTCCAGAGTCGCGGTCAGAGCTGATTCGAAAGACCGCCGTTCTCCAGCTTCTGTGTTTACAAGAAGCACGCAAACGCAACTCGGCCATCGTCATTATGCCCCTCCCACCCCACCCCCACCAACTCTATAAACAATGTGATTGGCCCGGCAAGAGTTAGTGGATTACAGCTCAGAAGGGTATTGAGAGTTGCTAGACGACACTCGCAGGCAGATTAGATTTGCTGCCGCTAGGGTGCGTCTAGATTTCTAGGCTTCTCAGAGTATGCATTTAGTTGTCATTTTAACAAGGGGGTAATCTAGCGTAGAGCCCTGCATTTATGCCCGAGCCCGACGGGCCCCGACTTTTTTACGCCCCTCGGGCCGGGCTGCGGGCCAATTTTCACGTCATACCTAAAACGCGGGCCGGGCTTCGGGCCTTTTTTAGGCTTCTCCTTCTTTTTATATTTATTTTATTAATTAAAAGGAACAATGAGATGTTCTGCGCTGGTGAACACGAGACCATAATAGCTAACGCGACTGTCAAGATGGCTCGCACAGTGTTCAGAGCATGTTCAGAGTCCGCGCCAGCAGCAGCAGCGTGCGTTTCTTCAGCGCAGCTGCTAGAGTTAAGGCCGGAGACACACTGCAAGCGTGGTGTGAGCGTGGCGTTTCTGTTGCGTGTCATCCGCGGGGCGTCTGCTGCTATTAATGAACAGGGCTATCAATGTAGTCCGATCACTAAACAAACCAATTTAGAAGGATGAAAGCATTTCAGACGAAACTGGACAAATGTAAATGTAGCCTATCTGGTTGTTTAAACCACATGTATACATTTTACTCCTGGCAAACGGTTAAAAAATAAACGTGTGAGCGTGTTATGGGCTATATGTTGTAGTCAGATAGATATGATGGCGCTGCAGGCATCGCCGCAAATGACTACTGCAAGCCAACGCAAATGGCCGTAAATGAAACTTAAAATAAGTCTTAGATGCTCAAAAACACAATCATCTTCAATAAAAATGAATGAGACTTATGATCTTACCAGTGCGCGCTTTCTTATGTGGTCTTTGAATTTGAAATAAGCTGCTGAATAAAATGCATCTTGAATCTTTTGCTTCGGTTGCTGTAAACTCCGTTAAATGAGCATATACCACGGGAATTGAAGATCGGATTTATATTCATTTTGCGTTGGTGTAAGGTAGGCTATAAGACAACCTGCATGTTCTTTTTTTTATTTTATTTTTTTAGATTGTTTAGCTCCGTTTGCGAGAGCCGCGAGCAGAATCAGCCTGCCTCAGCTCGTCAAAAATGCCTTTTAGGCTACTGGTGGTAATAGTTGGCGAAATTAACTAACATTGTGATGCTTGAAGTGTTTTATATTTATGGATTTTATTATAGGCAAGACAAGTCAAGAGTTGATTTGAGAGACTAAATAGATTTAATATGCGGTTAACTCACTGTCGGCCGCTGGTCTCTTGGTCGTCACTTAAAAAAAATTAAAACTGTAATTTAACAAACAAAAAAATGCTCTAAACATTTTTCTAAATTAACTCAATAAAGAAACGAAACGAAATATAACTACTTTGACATTAAAAACAAAACAGAACTATTTTAATGGCTGAAAAAAAAAAAAAAAAAAACGGGCTCCAGTCGGACTCGGGCCGAGAATTTTGATAAGCTGTCGGACACGGGCCGGGCTAGGGCCTCAGCGTCTCGGGCCAGGACCGGGCTAGGGCCTAGATTTGAGGCCCGTGCAGGGCTCTAATCTAGCGCTCGGAAAGCGTTCCACCCCTAGGGGCTGCCATTGCTAACCAAGCCATCACCTGCTGTTAGCATCCCATTGACTCCCATTCATTTTTGAGTCATTTTGACAGTGAATAACTTTACATCTGAGACGTTTAAAGACTCCATTTGTCCATTGTTTATTTCTAAAGAAACACGACAATGCATTAAAGGCTCCATTACCTTGTATCTTACACTATCGCCCCACAGAAGCTGTTTTTGTAAAAATAGGCTAACGATTGCGTCATAACCAACGCGACTCTGTCGCACAGTTGAGAAATTACCGTATAGACCTGAGGAGACGCTCGCAGGCAATCTTTTACTGTCTATGAGACAGTCGGGGGGACGTAGAGACATAAAGTCTGATCAAGTCAAGGGGGAAGAATGGGGAGAAGCCCATAGTGAGCCAAAAGCAACGGGAGAAAATATTTAAACAACGTGATTCAGCTTTCACTTTCCACATCTACTAGAAGACCTACAGCTGTCAGACAGGAGGCTCACGTCACATCTACGTCGTCAAGCTCAGTCTGAGCCTGCGCAGTTCGCTCAGCCATCAGGAAGTGAGTGCCCCTAGGTTGACTTCATTATTTCGCCGTTGACGTCAATGGGGTCGCTGTGTCCATTTCTTTTACTGTCTATGCATTTTAACTGCTTGGAAACAGAGTGTAAAAGTGGAGTTCAAAGATTCCTCTTACGCCCTCTATAGGCTATGACCAGCGACTAGTCGATATCAAGCTTAAAGCCCCATGGAAGACCAATAAAGTCAACTAGTCTGTGCAACTCATAGTCTATTGGGATGGAAGGATGGAAGGACACAAGAGGCCTGGTGGGGTGAAGAATGTTCCACTGTGAATAAGATCAACAGCTGGGGAAACCAGTGGCCCTGTCTATTTCACTTTCCATGAACAGGGTACAAAATAGAGCCAGAAACACTTTTTCTTTTTTCATGGTCAGGTGCTTAACCTTCAGAAAACAGTTATTGTTTAAGCTCAAAAGATGTTTTCCCATTTTTGAAACACTGTTGTAATCCAATTTTTACAACTTTTGAGATATAAATATTTGTAAACTATTTACAGTAACTATTGACTATAACTAATACAAAATAAAATAATGTTTGTGTTCAAAATGTAGGACATTTCTTATAAAAAAGTGTATTCTATTCTATAGACTGTGTTTTTAAAATATTTCCTAGAAATAAACATTAAATCTACAATGAAATCAACAGGTTGTTCTCAAAATGTGACATTTCTAGTATATTAAACTATGTTTTTCCTTAACTAAGATGAGTTGATACATACCTCTCTCGTCTCTCTCGGATTAAAAAGGAGAACTATAATGTATGGCGGAATAGCAATTCTGAGAGTACTTTGACTCGGCGCAGTAAAAAGTCCCGGCTGAAAAATCCTCCCTCACATCTCCCCCTCCCTCTCTCATTTCTGTCAATGGGGGGAGGGGGAGATGTGAGGGAGGATTTTTCAGCAGGGACTTTTTACTTCGCCAAGCCGAAGTACTCTCAGAAGTGCTACTTCGCCATACATTATAGTTCTCCTTTTTAATCTGCTTAGAAAAGCACCACGTTTTATTTTATGTCACCATATAGGTCGTTCAGCTATACATGTAACTGTATTTAAATAGGGAAACCGTGGAGGTGTTTGTTCGCTTCTAACTTGATCTCTGTTTGGTACCATAGTGAATGAACTGGACTTAGTGGGCTAAGCTAAATAGTACAATGGGGATAGTACAATGCTATCCAGGGATAGTACAATGCTATCAGATTGTCACAACGCTTCACAGAGATTAAGTGCACACACTCAGATGAGAGAGAGGTATGTATCAACTCCTTTTAGTTAAGGAAATAACATATATGAAAAAGCAGTGAAGTATCCCTTTAATATTCTACAGAATTGAAAATAAATTGCCACTTTAATTGATACAGTCAAGAAGGTCAAGGACTAGTGGAACAGGCTAAATTAACTTCAAATTCATTTTTAAAATATATTGTATGTCTTTAAAACCTAGAACACCAAAGTGTACCATATTCCTGTAATGTGCCAATACAAAACAGGAAGAGGCATCCCACTATTTGGAACAAGCTAGTCTAAGGATCATCAGTAAACAAGAAGTTTAGAAACAGTCGCCTCATTCTTTTCTAAGTATCTCATGGCAGTGAATTTAGTATTCAGTCCGTGAAATCCTGATTTTTCGTACTAAATGTGCTACACTGGTATGTGGCCCGTTGGAACAAATTTCCCCCCTGGTTTAAAGACTCTGTGCAACTGCATTTGGAGCTTAGTTGGGAATTATGAGACATTCTTGATGTGCAGTTATTTAAATGGTTTTGTGGGCTCAACAGCTGGAAACAGCTGTTTTGAGCACCATGGACCTTAGTCAGGGTAGACAGCATATTTAATGACTTGAATGAAAATGAAGCTGTGAGGGATAGTACAGGCTGCTGATAGGATGTACTGTGTCACGGCGATGGGTCAACTGACAAATAAAATATACAATGTAAAAAAATTTGGTTGTTTTTTGTTGGTTTAACTTAAAAAAGTAAGTAACCTGGTTGCCTTAAAATTTTGAGTTTATTGAAATTAACATTTTGAGTTGATACAATGAAGGAAATTTGTTTAATAAATAGAAACTCAAAATATTTTTGTATCTGAACCACATAAAATTTTTGATAAATCATGAAAATAGCACTATTTGGCATGTTTCACTGCATCATCAGAAATAAAACACACAATTACCCAATATGCTTAAAAAATCTTTTAATAATATTTTAATAAAGGTTGTCAAATCTCAAAAAATGTTCATTGTATTAACTCAAAATGTAAATTTCAATGAACTCAAAATTTTAAGGCAACCAGGTAATTTTTTTTCCAAATAATTTTTTGCAGTGTACAAAATTAAATGAATAATAATCATTCTTTAAAAAAATGCAGTGGTATCAGCATCCATCATGATTAAGCTTCACAAAAAAATACATGGCATTAGAAAA
Source organism: Pseudorasbora parva (assembly GCF_024679245.1). Classification (NCBI taxonomy): domain Eukaryota; kingdom Metazoa; phylum Chordata; class Actinopteri; order Cypriniformes; family Gobionidae; genus Pseudorasbora; species Pseudorasbora parva. The sequence goes on along the minus strand of NC_090176.1, from coordinate 22,322,924 downwards.
GCTACCTCACACAGTACCTACAAACATTTTGATCTTCTCAAAGCCATTCAGAATGATTACGGCATGATTCTCTTTTGATAGCCACATGGATAAACAGTGCAGACTAAATTAGCCCCCTGGGAAACTCCTGCAACGTAAATAGCTAGAAAAACGAAATGATCCTCCTTCAACGAATGAACAATGAAAGGTATATTAAAAATCTGCCACCAGTTCTCCATCATGCAGTGAGCAGATGCAGGCAAAATTATATTCTGGGACTGTTTTACCATTACTTTCAAACGGTGATGACAGCCATAAGCCAGCATGTTATACATGGAGACATCTTCACTTTCTCAGGCTCTTCATATCAGCCAAACTCCAAAGCGAGTAAGAGACTGCTGTCTTCATGCGGGCTTCCTAACCACATTAAGCACTTATGAAACTTGAGGTAACAAAGTTTCCCTCCTAAAATGAGATTTCATTACCAGCTGAATGACTCTTTAATGACAGAGAAACCAAAACAAAAGAGCAATATAGGTAAAGTGAGAAATAATGAATGATAAATGCTTCTGTCGTCCATCAAGAGAAAAGATGGGACCAAAAAAAAACAGAAGGTGCCAGCTGCTCGCTTCTCAAACCTTCATCTTGGAACATCAACTCCGATGTCTGATTGGTGAATGTTGTCTAGAGAACGTCTGTTATTTCATTTTTTTGGTGTTTCCATTGAGGACTGTCATGTTCTGCTGCCTGTAAAGCTCCTCGCTTGAGGAGTTTGCAGCTGACAATCATTTTTGACGGATGCGAACATTCAAACCAGAGTATCCTAGCTACTTTAGACAGGAGCTGCCCTAAAATAAGTTCCATGTTTTGGAGATTACATCAGAGCTCCTATGGTGCACCTGGCTGCAGAAGTAACACCGTGGACCATCTGAAAGTCAGGCTGTTTATTCAGCTGCCCTCTGAAATCATGCACCTTACCCTCACACAGCCAGACACACACAAACACACGGCCTTACTGACCCCTGGCCGTCATATAACACCGGGTAGGCTCCCACCGTCCTAGAAAGGATTATTTGGTTATAATTCTAGCCTTACATTGGGAGCGAGGAAACCAAACTAAACATTCAGCTCTCATAACAAACTTGGTTAACAAGATAGGTGTCTATCCATCAGAAATGTTACTGTATGACCTAGAATGTATTTTTCCAAATTAGGAATGATATTAGGCTTAAAAAAAAAGGATTATTTAGCCACATCTAATTTAATTTCATCCTTAAATCGACTGCTTTAATATCTGAGGTAACTGGAGATTCGCATCACAGATGGCTTTGACAAAAGGGAAGTGAAAATGAGCAACTCTTTTACTCGTACTCTTTTACAACACTCAGCCTTGAGAGTGTGAAATAAATAGGCGTTCGTGTGTATGTGCGAGAACTGTATGAAAGGTATGTGATGGGTGCTACATCTAGTCTTCAAAGATGAGTCAGGCGGTTAAGTGGTCTCATTCTCGTGAAGTCTGAAATAGATCTGTGGATTTTGCAGATCCTGCATCTCAGGCTGAGAATGCCCAAGCACGAATAATACCTCCCTGAAACTGTGCCAAATGCCCAGCTATTCCGAAACCTCCAAGCGAATTCTAAGCGCTGAATGAGTAATGATTGACCGCATTTGCCGCAGCAAGTGAAACCATCAGAAAATTTCCGCCAGCTTCATTTAATCATTAGCCTAATATTCTCCATCTGCTACCTGCCCAGTGTGGTAATGGACGCCAGTGCTGAACGGTGCTAAACGAGTTTTGCTCTGTAGAAGTCATGCTTGCGTGCTTGTCCTGCTATTGGTGTGGGCAGAAGCTTGCAGTTTGCAGCTTATCGGACACTTACGAGCTCACCTGTGGGAGACTCCGAACAGCAATGAGCCATCATGTCTTTTTGATGCCATCGACAATTTTACAAACCTGACGCGCCTCACAGGAGGACGCATGTTTCATGAATTTCAGGAGACTAGAGAAGGAAAGACAAAGGAGGGGGGAAAAAGTGAGAAATCGGACGCCAGGGTGAGGAGGTCCAGCCTCGCGCAGATGGTGGGTGTTGGTTGCCAGGGCAACATTGAACAGGCAGAACAATGAAAATATGGCATTATTTTCAGAGCTCTCATCAAATGTAACCTTCTTCCCTCATCACCAGCTCTTTTCTGGCATTTGCAGCATTGAAACTGACAGCTCAGTGGCTAATCTAAAAGATACCATTTTTTGACATTTGTACAAACTGCTTCAACAGAGTCTTTTAAGCTGTCTTAAGGTTCGACAATAGCCGATTTTGCACTTATTTAGACTGAGTGGTCTTCTAGCACAGCGTTCTAGCGTTCTTGATGAGGCAGAATAAACAATTAGACCAATGTGACTGGTCTAAAGAGGTCTGGGAAGGCCCACCACCAGATGAGGGGGGTCGGGCGGTCGGGGGGTCTTAGTTTTTTTTTGAGAAATGAATTGGTTAGCCTTAAAATGAATGCTAGGATGAGGAAGAATGAGTGATTGTGATGGATTTGTGCACTTAAGAGTTCAGCTCCAAAAATGTACCTCTTGACCAGAGTTCATCGACATGGGCCACCATCTGTGCATTCATCACCCAATTATCACTAAAGCGGTCCAATGAAAGCCCTAACACAATGAACCACAACTTTGACTTGCCCAGTTAATCCAATAATCTGGAGGCAGGTGGCGAATGGGCCTTCCGATTGGCTGACCTCGAGCTGAGCACACTGGGTAATAAGTGGGCGTATTATTGCACTAATGGTTATAATTAGACACACACGGAGGAGCTGCACGCTCTCGCGACCAGGCCAACCTTCAGTTGACTGCAAAAAATTTGTGACCTCAGCGTGGGCCGGACACAGATTTGAAGTTCTTCCAGTTCGGGATGGTGTAATAATGAAAGTGAGGGTCTGCCACAGGCGCTTTTGGCCCAGGTTTGGTCCCTTTTTTGCGTCAGCACAACAAACACATAGTACCCTAATGGATATGGAGACTAACAGAGGTGAGGAGCGTTATTTAGAAAGGAAATGGCTTTTAAAGTAGACCCCGGGGTGGTTGATACTAAAATCTGATGCGATAAGCCATTTTGGAGGAGTGAAATCTTAGTTCACCCTTGTAATGATGCTGCAGGGAAAGTGATAAATACTTTATAAGTGCTTTAGCATTTTGTTTCAATTCATTGAGTGCTATTAAAATGCCTCACCAACACTTTTAAAAGTTCATCACTTGAAAGTTTTAGGTTTCTTAATGCATCTCGTTTGTTATCAGTTATCCGTTTATAGTCTTCTGCAATCATGTGATGACAGAGCCACACTTACATGTGCCAAACTCATAAACCGTGACCCTCACACTAACACCAGCGCTGTTTACACAGACCAGAGAGGGCAAACAGGCTGTGGACTTTACGAGCCAACATTCACGCCTGTTCACTTGCCTGTTTGTTTGCGCTGGCTGCCGTGGTCGGTCAGGCTTAGCAAACACGGAAAGACGTGATTGAGGCCGATAGAAACAGCGGAGAGGCAGACAGAAAGAGGCAGCCGTAACTTTAGGCGGCTCCTGAAATGTGCTCTGTGATCAAGTTACGGAGCTGCGACCGCATGGCCGTCTCCCCGGAGAGGATCAGGTGAATTCCCAGGATAGGAGGGCCTCAGAAGGCAGACACTCCAGATTTAATTATACGCATTAAAAGGGATTATTCAGCTCTGCATGAGAGAGACAGATGACTACCTGCTCTCCCCCTCTCTCCCTTTTCGTCTTCTACTTCACTAGCTTTGTCACTAAGGATGTGGGATAAATGAATGGATGCCCTTACCTGGGCAGGGAGGCGTACTGTCGCTCGGCATCCTCGTAGCGTGGCGCGAGTCTGGGGTCAGGGTTTCTCACCGGCATCTGGTAAAGGCCAAGAAGAGAGCAGAGTGAAAAAGAGACGAGGATGTTTACATGACACATCATATTATATTAGACTGCAATACAGCTACTGCGGTTACACATTGGGGTGTGGCAGTGTCAACAGGGCAGTATATAGACATTGTTGAACACAATGTTTCAATGCGAGCAATTTTGGCTTCTACCGACATAATCAAATCAATAACAAACACAAAAGACATAAAAAACACAAAAATGTTTATCCCTATAATGGCAAAGCTGAATTTTCAGCATCATTACCAATCTTCGGTGTCCTTTATGATCCTTCAGAAATCATTCTAATATGCCAATTTTCTGCTCAAGAAACATCTCTTATTATTACCAATTCTGAAAACAGTTGCTGCTTAATGTTTTTGTGTAAACTGTGATCCATTATTTGCAGGATTTTTTGGCAGAGAAAGTAAAACATTTTTATTCTTTTTCAAAACTTAATTTTAAACTTAAAGGGTTGGTTCACCCAAAAATGAAAATTCTGTCATTAAAGGAACACTCCACTTTTTATGAAAATAGGCTAATTTTTCAACTCCCCTAGAGTTAAACAGTTGAGTTTTAGCGTTTTTGAATCCATTCTGGTGGTAGCACTTTTAGCATAGCTTAGCATACATCATTGAATCAGATTAGTCCATTAGCATCGCGCTAAAAAAAATTACCTAAGACTTTCAATATGTTTCCTATTTAAAACATGACACTTCTATAGTTACATTGTGTACTAAGACCAATGAAATATTAAAAGTTTTGAAATTTTTAGACCGATATGACTAGGAACTATTTTCTCATTCCTGCGTAATATTCACAGATTTACTGCCATAAAAGTGTATTCTCTGCAACTACACAAACTTAGTGCCGGTCACATTGGAAGTTAACTATCTAAGGACTATTTTCAGGTGTCGCTGCACCCATGGGATGGCAGCAAAGTTCCCTGATTATTACGCAGGAATGAGAAAATAGTTCCTATCTATATCGGTCTAAAAAAAATAACAACTTTTCGTTTTCCATTGGTCTTAATACACAATGTAACTACAGAAGAGTCAAGTTTTAAATAAGAAAAATATTTTATTTGGAAAAAAAATAAAACATAATAATAATGCATGCTAATGTATGCTAAACTATGCTAAAAATGCTACCGCCAGATACAGAGATCGGCTGAATGGATTCAAAAACCTTCAAACTCAACTGTTTAACTCTAAGGGACTTGGAAAATGAGCCTATTTTCAAAAAAAGTGGAATGTACCTTTAATTACTTACCCTCATGTCGTTCGACACCTGTAAGACTTCTGTTCATCTTCGGAACACAAATGAAGATATTGTGTTGAAATCTGATGGCTCAGAAAGGCCTTCATTGACACCAATGTCATTTCCTCTCTCAAGACCCATAAAATGCACTAAAGATGTCGTTACAAACTCTATCTCACTACAGTGGCTCTACAATCATTCTATGAAGTGACGGGAATAGTTTTTGTGTGCAAAATACTAAATAATGACTTAAATAGTGATGGCTGATTTCAAAACACAGCTTCCTGAAGCTTAAAAGCATAATGAATCAGTGTATCGATTCACTGATTCATAGTGTTTTGAAAACGGCCCATCGCTATAAATCGTAATTTATTTTACATTTTTGCACACAAAAACTATTCTCGTTGCTTCATAAAATGATTGTAGAGCCACTATAGTGAGATGGACTTTGTAACGCCGTCTTTAGTGCCTTTTATGGGTCTTGAGAGAAGAAATGACATTGGTGTCAATGAAGGCCTTTCTGAGCCATCGGACTTACGGGTGTCTTACTTATGTCTTACGGGTGTCGAACGACATGAGGGTAAGTAATTAATGACAACATTTTCATTTTTGGGTGAACTAACCCTTTAAAATATTTATCGTTTTAATATATATTTAATGTCAGCGTGTCGAAGCACTAAACCCCTAATTAGACAGATGTAACAGCATGTCAAATGTTGGATTCTAACGGGTTAAAAAATATACGTTAGCAATTTTGGCCCCCAGATTTAAAATGCATGTAGCATTTTTTCCATTCCATGTGGAATTTTCTCAACTTGGTCGAAAGAAACCTACCCCACCTAGGCAGACACCAAATTTCAGTCATGTCACATTTCTGTAGAGAGTTCATTGTAAAGCATGAATTATCATGCGAGTGACTCATTCAAAGCCACATTTTAGACCAGCCCTGGCCCTGTCACTCTCTCTGCATTCATCACAGAGTCACCTTCCCCCTGAAATACCTGCTGTGCCCTGTAATCAAGCCATGAAAGGCAGTGTGAGTTGCTCACAAAGGCTGCTTATTGGGGGATTTAGTACTGGGAGTCTTGGGGAGGGGGTAAAAAGCCAGATCCCAGATTATGTTTCCGAAAACAGGATGAAGTCTAGCAGTCCTCCAACCCTCCTGGACTAAGCCTGACTCAAGCTCAAGGAAGAGCCAGATTAACCTTGCGCATTACATTAGCAAGATGAGCAATCTCTTAAAAGACCGGCTAAACCTCCCCTCATTCAGCATGCAGATTTGGGAGTATCTTCTGTTTCCTTCCTCTAAAGACCGACGCTTTCAACAGGATTTGCTCGCACCATTTGCAATCATGCCGTTTAGAGCCCGAATAAAACATTCACAAGCATCTTCATTTCGGTGAGAATCTCTCCCATTTGTTTTGCAGTTTTCTTGTCCCTCTGCACCCGAAAAAGCAAAAAGATGACAGAGGGTTGGGACTGTGAGAATTGCCCCCTGACACATATAGGCAACTTAATAAATTATAAATACTGACATATAATCCATGAGGAAATTATTCCAGTAGATTTAGCAGGGCCTGACAGATGAAGGTTGGTGCCATTATGGAAAACTGGCTGCTTTTCCGAGGGCAATAAGTGTGAAATTGTGTCATCTGTCTCAATGAGCTGATTTTAAATACACAGCTCGCCTTGCCACCACCTCTCTCTCCACCGTCCTCATAACGGCTGCCCTCCTGCCTGCATATTAGCCACAATTTTTTTCTGTCTGCCTTGGAAAAAAAATGAAATGTCTTCAGGGCTCCAATATATATGATGAAAGGACAGGCACACATTACCTGGAAAGAAAGGATTGAACGAGGGGTCAGAATGGAAGTGCTTCTGAACGAAAGAGGAAATGTTCTCTGTTTCAAACAGACTCGCTCTATCTTTGCCTCTCCTTCACACAAGCAATGAACTCCATGAAAAACCGAAGTGGGCGTCTTTGAATGCTGATGATGGTGAAGATTACCATCATCTCCCTTGAGGGTTACAGAGAAGAACTTATCTCCAAATGGAGCAGATATCACTATTTGACACGGTAGAAATACAGACCTTGGTGTTTAAAGTTCAATATTTGGTATAGAAACATTTTAAGGATCTTTCCCCAACAGGCATCGATATCTGACTGGATCTGCTCTACTGTAATGATGGCAGTGATTTGCTTCATTATTTGGCTGTGCCCTCACATTCCCACCATGTTGCTAACTGTGTCCACACTCTGCCCTCTCGCCATCTGCGCTTTCAACTCGGACAGAAGCTGCCAATCCATGCTGACTGAAAACCAGCCAATCAAGGAAAAAATGGACAAATTGAGGAGCATGAAACAAACACCCCGTAACCCTGAAGCTGATAACAGTGCATACAAGGATAAAAACACCTTTCCAGAGACATAGCCTGTGGCCAGAAAGGAGACGAAGAGATCAATGATGACTTCCCTCATTTAAGGGCTGATCAGATACAGAAGTGGTGTGGCACTGCAGTTAAGGCTGGTAACTGGAAGGTTGCTGATTCGATCGGAGCTAGAACTGAGTCATCACTACTGTGCCTGAGGAGGTCTATAACACCTGGAGAGATCTCAGTTAGCATTCTCAAATTGTTTCAGTGGCACTTGCTTGGCTGAAAACACGTGATTTCAAATTAGCCATCTTTCCTCAAGGCCACAGAAATATTTGAGCCAATCACCTGAGCTGCAAATGTCATGTTACTAATCAACATAGAGCCCTGGGAAAATTCACACCAATACGACACTGATTGGCTAAAGATACCATGAATTTGTGCACAGTATCAAACCATTTACAAGTGACTATTCTGAACTGTGATATGAAAGGAAGCCACTTATTCTTTCCAGTTATGATTTTACTTAATCTATAGTCTTTCATTTTTATTGACATTTTATTCATTTTATACACCCTTTTACTGAAATACTAAATAATCAAGATGAATATTGCCTGTACTATTGTCTGTACTCTCACTGAGAGAAAGCACATGTTATCAGTATGTTTTGGGAAACTTTCTGGCCAGAACTGGAGCTTAATCAGCTCCAACCTGGGAGAGAGCGTGTATCTGTGCATGTGCGCAATATTCTGTGTTACAGATCAGTGTGGAGAATGGGCATCCTGAAAGATGGGTGGACTTGTTGTTCTGGGCAAGCTGGCGCCTGCTCCAGACCTGGAAGGTCACTAAGTGCCTAATTCCGGGGTGAAAGTCTCAACAAGTGACACGTCTATGGACATGTGCATCTGGTTAACTGACAATGTGTGGAAATGTACCATGATTGTGCATGTTCTCTGAGCCAATCAGAATCATCCACCTTGCAGTAATGACATGGATAGTCCTTGAAAACTGTATAACTGTTGAACAATTGTACAATAGGCAGGGTGAGGAGACGGGGAGAGAGGGAGCGCGGTCTACTCCTTGTGAGACTTGAAGCTGGCTTCTGTTGATGAAACTGCAAACTGTTTTCCAGTACTGGTCTTTGGTCATAAACTGTTTAACCCTTAACAGTTCACTTTAAAATAAAAACTATCCCATGATTTACTCCCCACCAAGCCACCATAGGTCTATATGACTTTCTTCATTCTGATGAACACAATCAGAGTTATATTAATAAATATCCTGACCCCTCCAAGCTTTATAATGGCAGTGAACGGGGCTCTCAGAAGTTTGAAGCTCAAAAAAGTGCATCCATCCATCACAAACATACTAATAAAGGTCTTCTGAAGTGAATCAATGGGTTTTGTAAAAAAAAAAAAAAAAAAATCTATATTTAAACCTTTATAAAGTAAAATATCTAGCTCCCGCCAAACAACCTTCCGTATTCAACTTATGAAGAAAGTGAAGTTCAAAATGCTTACACTACATCCTAAACCATACGTTGCATCAGTTACGTTTTTTTTCTTTTTTTCGTTAGTTGAATACGGAAGGCTGTCTGGCAGAAACTAGATATACTTTATAATGTGTTAAATATGGATATTCAAAAGGCCTTTAAAAAAAACCCGGAGCCATGTCGAGAACGTTTATTATCGATGGATGTTATTTTTTTCTACTAAGAACTACTATATACAGGTTCATAATTAATGTGAACAATGTCAAATTAATCTAACGTGAAGATCATGATAACCCACTAGTAATGACTCAAGTGTTTTTACTATCCAAAACCTTACGAAAAACTCAAGCTTACAATGACTTCAGTCAACACTAGGGAGTTATCATGCTGTTCACTTTAGAATAATGGTCCAAATAATTAGTAGTTCTTTCTGAAGGATGTAGTAATAGTGGGTTACCATGATCTTTACTTTTGAATGAATTATACATTATTCATGTTAATTACGAAGCTGTCCTATTTAAAGCAATTCAGTCCTCTTGGAGGTACAAAAAAGTAGTTATTGATTAGCTAATAGTGAACTACTACATTCAACTATGCACCATTACTTACTAATTCATTAATCAGAGTTTCTTGTTAGTTAATAGTAGTTTCTAGAGTGCTCATATGCAGTTACCCATTTGTCCCAGTGTAGTTATTCATTAATGACGGAACAATACTCTTAAGTGTTACCAACATTAGTAAACACCAGATGGGCTTCAGAAGCCAATTTTCAATGGCTAAAAAATAATGGAAAAAGATGCTAAGAATCTAGCAATGGAAAAAGGGCTAACGAGAGCATACTAATCACCAAAATCTGGTATTAATCTCAGCATTAAGACTTAGTGAGCTGCACCATAGGCAGCTATCTTATAAGGCAGCATCTTCAATATCACAAAACCTTAAAAGAGACAGATTTGGAAAGCTATATAATATCAACTCACAGACTCTACATAAGAGGCGCACACAGGAGACACAACTTGCACAAAGAATCACATCTTTGCCATGCATCCAAATATAGTCATACGCACATTTACACTGAGCAGGCATAACATTATGACCACTGACAGGTGAAGTGAATAACACTGATTATCTCTTCATCACGGCACCTGTTAGTGGGTGCGATATATTAGGCAGCAAATAATCATTTGTCCTCAAATTTAATGTGTTAAAAATAGGCAAGCGTAAGGATTTGAGCTAGTTTGACTAGGGTCGAATTGTGATGGCTAGACAACTGGGTCAGAGCATCTTCAAAACTGCAGCTCTTGTGGGGTGTTTATGGTCTGCAGTGGTCTCTATCAAAAGTAGTCCAAGGCTCATTTGATGCACGTGGGGAGCAAAGGCTGACCCGTGTCCACCGCCAAAAGCACCAACAGTGGGCACATGAGCATCCGAACTGGAGCGTGGAGCAATAGAAGAAGGGTCCTGGTCTGATAAATCACATTTTCTTTTACCTCACGTGGATGGCTGGTGTGCGTGTGCGTCTCTTACCCAGGGAACACATGGCTCCAGGATGCACTATGGGAAGAAGGCAAGCTGGTGGAGGCAGTGTGGATGCTTTAGGCAATATTCTGCTGGGAAACCTTGGGTCCTGCCATCCATGTGAATGTTACTTTGACACGTACCACCTACCTAAGCATTGTTGCAGATCATGTACACACTTACATGAAAACTGTATTCCATGGTGCCTTGTTTAGCTGGATAATGCACCCTGCCACAAAGCAAACATGGTCTAGGAATGGTTTGAGGAGCACAACAAAGAGTTTGATGTGCTGACTTGGCCTCCAAAATTCCCAGATCTCAGTCCAATCGAGCATCTGTGGGATGTGCTGAACAAACAAGTTCGATCCATGGAGGCCCCACCAAGCTACTTACAGGACTTAAAGGATCTGCTGCTAACATCTTGGTGCCAGATATCACAGCACACCTTCAGGGGTCTAGTGGAATCCATGCCTTGACGGGTCAGGGCTGTGTTGGCATCAAAAGGGAGACCAACACAATTTTAGGAAGAAAAAACTAATTTAATCACATTTTCTCTGTAATTAATTACAATAAAAAATGCAATTAGCTATCATCTGCACTAGAGTATTTGCATAGGCAATCTGATTGGCTGATGCCTGCGTTGTCAACTTCTGCCGCAAGCAACCCCAGTGACACAACGCAGCGGAACCCACAATTCAGTTCGGCAATGCATGACGTCACCCATTCAAAGTAAATGAGAGGCATTAATGCTGGCGCCTTCTGTGTGAATGCAGCGTCACATAAATACTGCGTCCCAATCAGCTCCCTAGCTCAGTAGTCAGGTAGCCTGACAAGCCAGACCCACATCAAGATGTTTGGTCTGGAAACTCACCATAGACAGGGCTCAATCCGAGGGGTGGGATAAACGGTTGTCTTTCAAACTCCCTATGCACGCGATAGGATAGCTCTACAACCAACCAGAGCAACGAAGGTAAAACAGAGCTTGTTGATAGATTAAACATTCACCGTATCCGGTTGGCTAAACTCCGAACACATCTTCCCTGTTTAAGAATGACTTCAGTGCCGTTCTTTGTTCTTTTCTCAGAGAAAAGCTTAACTCCAAGTCTTCCAGAGTCGCGGTCAAAGCTGATTCGAAAGACCGCCGCCGTTCGCCAGTTTCTGTGTTTACTAGAAGCACGCAAACGCAAATCGGCCGTCGTCATTATGGCCCAGCCCGCCGACTCTATACACGATGTGATTGGCCCGTCCATAGTGAGGGGAATACAGCTCAGAAGGGTATTGAGAGTTCCTAGACGACACTTGCGGGCAGATTAAATTTGCTGCCGCTAGGGTGCGTCTAGATTTCTAGGCTAGTAGTCAGGGCACTAATCAGGGAGCCGGCCACATTCATGTGAACGATATACTGACCTAGGAAGCAAGGGAGCTGATTGAGACACATGACAGACATTCACAGAGCGCGCGTTCTCGTCTTGTTGCTCTTGAACGGTTTAAAAGCATGAATACATGAATAAGAGCACGATCATATAATGTAACGCTAGCCAAAGGATGATAGAAAAAATGGTTGCTTCATTAATTGCTTTAAATATTTTTAACGCGTTAAACTGAAAAAAATAACACTAATTTTGAGAGCACTAACACAGACATAACATTTGATTTTAACAGAGCTTAGTGTTAGCATGTTGCTAACCTGCTTCAATTGCACACTATACACAAATAGTAGGACTATTTTAAATTAGATTAGAGCTACTTTTATTTATTCTTTGTAGGAATGAATTAATTTTTATTGACTTTTTTCTTGTCTTTGTCCGCCTGTTTACTGAGCTCATAAACATGATTGGTATCTAACACCACAGCAAAAAAACTGGTTAAACAAATTTTCATGTATCCGTGAAAACCCTTTTCTGACATATGAATATACGAGTAGGTGTGTATGACTAAGTTAATTGTGATATTGTGTGTGTGTGTGTGTGTAGGTAAAGAGGCCAGTGTTTGTGTAAGGTGTGTGTGTGTGTGTTTGCTCAGGGGGCACCGCAGGTCTCTCTCTGGAGAGTGTGTATTCATTGCACCGCTCTGAGCTGCACAGGGCTCATGCATATGTAAAATGCAGAGATGAAATCAGTCTGATTTTACAGTTCACTGCGGGCTAGGTAAACAAATGAACGCGTGGAGGGGAGAGGTGGAGGATGGTGTGCTGGAAGGGCAGGGTGGGGTGTGCTGACTCACATCCTCAAACAGGCATCCCCCCAGGCCTCATTAGAGTCACCTCACCTGCAGGCGCCACTAAAGAAATCTCTTGATCTGACCGTGCAAACTCTCACCCGCGACATTATCGAGAGCTCGCTAAAGCCGGCCAAACTCGCACGGCTGGAAATGGCACTTGTTAAATGTTAATAACTCATAAAGGAGTTTATTTATGAAGAAACCTTTAGAGGCACAGATTAATCTGTACTTTCCACGCTCTCCTAATTGACGTTGACCAAAATACGCTATGTGATCAGCCTCCTTAAATGTTAGAAATCAATGCATTCGACTTTTGCTAACACAAGTCATACATGTCTGGTGGCACATAATGATTGAAGAATGTTAAATATCAAAACATAGCATACCTGGTCTATGTGAAATAGTAAGGCTCAAGGAATATGCATCTAAAACCCATGACCTGGTAAATTGCGCTTCTATTTTGTTTGGCAGATTTTAGTTTCAGAAGGTACATAAATAGCAGAAGTTCTGCAGTGGCTATTTGTTAGAATGTGTTTACTAGATATCACACTGATACCCTAACATTTCCTGTTTTTGTTTGTCAGATCAACGCCCATGAGAAAGGCATTGACTGCACAAATAAATATGCACAATTGTTGCAGTTTTTTTTCTAGCCTGAAGTTGTCATACTCAATTCTAGTCAGAATATGAGTCTGAAACTGCTCCATTGAGCTGTGATTATGGGGCGTTTCAACCGAACCAGGAAAGACCTCAATTGGATAGACCTACAACCAATCAGAGCAATGGAGCGACGCATAACATTAGTTTTTAAATGTCAACAGAACTCATCTGCATTTGAAGCGATCTCAACTATGTGATATATAGACCCATGAATGCGAATTTTAGCAGACATTTATGCCAAAATAACACATTTTACCCCCCAAATGCCCTTTTTTTCTTCTTCTGGAGAACCCCCTCAGAGAAGCTCCTGTTTTGGGCTAGCAGTTGGCGGGTTTTGTTGTAAAACTGTCTGCACGCTCGCTGGAATAAACAATCTTTGCCGGTGTTGTATAAAAAAGAATTTAAGGATACACAGAGCACTTACCAACATGATCATCATTTCTGAGAGATCTAGTGAAGGTGAATGCATTTACGAACAAGCTCTCCATTTAGGATTTGAACAAATGCAACCCAAGCGCCTTTGATGACGTGGATGATGACGTTACTGTTGATCATCTGTCCATCATCGTCTAAAGCCCGCCCTGACAATTTAATTGGCCCGAACAATTTCTGCTTGGCCATAATTGCTCCTCTATGGATCAAGTCCAGACCGAACTGCCCGAGCTCAAATGTTGTGGGCGGGGCTGAGTTAGGCTGGCATCCAGGCTATTTTTTTTTCTTCTCAAACCTCATCTATTTTAACAAACATAACCCAAACCCTATGAGGCTCACATCCACGGGTTTACCCTGCATGATCCTGCAAGCATCATACAGCAGGGCAAAACATATCTCTCTAATTACTTGTAGCTTTATAATCCTCAAATTCTCAATCCCATCTTAACAAGACATCAAAAAGTGTTGAAAGTGTATCATGACAGTTAATAAATCGGGCCCAGCGGATTGTTCAACAATCGTTCCCCTGCAGTACTCGACCTGGGGTGACGGTGGGCAGCAATAAACACCACGGCGTCTGACTGACAGACACGCTGGGTGATGTGTGTCAGAGCTAAGCTTCGTAATGAAGGCCATTGGGATGGCATGGTGGGAGAGCAGGCCGGTGCTGTTTCCTCCATCCTACTCGTCCCTGCTCCTTCAAAGCTAATGGCCTACAGAAAGCCATTTCACGGCGTGCCGAGCAGAGGAGAGGAGAGATGAGAGGGTAATTCAGGCGGAAGAGACTGACACAGCCAGTCGTAAAGCGTCCTCCCCATCACTTCGTACACTGCACAATCCATGAGCCATCAGCACCATTACCTGGACCTCCGTTTGCCCCGACCCACCCGTGCTGAAACTTATTTTGATGTATTCATCCCTGACGCGAGACTAAAAATGGCAGGGTCTCGCCTTTAACGTTAACATGAAATGACATTTGAAATCACCTTTTTTCATAATGTAACATCTCAGAGTGAAGCAGGATATATTTAACAAGAAAACAATTGACTTTATAAATAGATTAAATAGATAGGATTATAAAAAGCAAGCTTTTGAGAAGGCTTTTTAACATTAATGCAGAAGGTTAAAGGTTTTTGAAAGTTTTGTCATCATTTGCTCACCTTCATATCTAACTTGCAAGACTTTATTTCTTCTGTGAAACCCAGGGCGTAGGCTTGGTTTGAACATTGGGTCCCAATGCATGCTCCCTCGTGAGGTTTTATTGATTTATTTGTTTGTTTATTTTTATTAAATTATCTTTTGTGGTATCATCCACACACACTGATAACAATCACAATAAAGGAATAGCTTAAGTAATTACTTGTTTACATAGAATATGTTTTTTTATTTTATTGAAGCACCTAAAAACTGAATGTAGGCCAAACTAACTTTACTGAAAATGCTCTTATATTGAACATGCTAATTTTCTGTCATCTCTCGGAATATATGAAAGCTAGCTTTTTCCTTATACCATTATTACCAGAACATATTTTACACACGGAAAAACCAATTGTTAATCAATAAACCAAAAAAGTCCTCTTGATTCTAACGTGTACTTGGCCTTACGAAAAAAGTAACATCAATCTTGTAGGATAATTTTTAACTATAGCATTTGTGTCCATAAGGATATAATTAGAGGTAAGACCATTGATGGCTTACAATGCCAATATTACCTTCTCTTTCTTTTTTTTAATCAACCATTTGTAATAATTAAGTAACATACAGATTTAGAAACTGCAGCAACAAACATGCCTCAGTTGTAATATAAATATTAAGTGAAAAATATATTTCCTTAACAGATTATACATTATAGATTTAGTCAAGTTAGTCAAAATTTACCACAATAAATACAATAGAATGTGATACATTCTAGTAAAGGTGGTCATGAGTTGATTAAAAGGTTTTCTATGTTAGGCTATTTTAGTGCAGGATGATGTTTTCTTTTCTTTTTAGTTTGTGTGGCTGTTTTTATCATGTTCGACCTTCTCCATGGTGTTTTAAAGCCATGAAGAATACTGTTCTGGAGAAAGCCATAATAACTTCAAATAAAAAATATATATATTTATATTGTATTCTGAAAGATTTGTTTTTATCTATACAATAAAATGCAATAGGGCCCAAGATTGTTTTAGAGCCTACTGGGTTTTATTGTATTGTCAAAAACCATTCAAAATGATAAATGATAACAGAATTACATTTTTTGGGTTAACTATTTATTTTAAGTTCAGTCTCAGGAGCATCTCCACTTAATCCAAAATTATCCAGACCATTATTTACTTTTATTGCTGTTAGCATTATTACATAAACTAGCATTAAATTTAGTGCTAGGGAAACTGTTGGCAAGACTTAAAGGGACAGTTCACCCAAAAATAAAAGTTCTGTCACCATTTACTCACCCGTATGTTGTTCCAAACCTGTATGAGCTTCTATCTTTTGTTGAACACAAAATAAGATATTTTGAAGAATGTTGATAACCAGGAAGTTGGCGATAGCCAATGACTTCCATAGTAGGAAAAAAATTAACTGGTTAACTGACATGCTTCAAAATAACGCAAAGGGGTGAGTAAATGATGACAGAACTTTCATTTTGGGTGAGCTATCTCTTTAAGAAAAGCTGTAATGCTTGGTTAACGCTGATAAACAACATATTTCCATTAAACAATACCTTGGATATGTCATCTGAAAAATAAAATAGTTATTCGCATTAACATTTACTTTTTTTGTGCAAAATATTGTATGTATGTATTTAATTAAGTAAATGGATATATTTTTTTTAACATTGACTTCATTTTGTGTCTTATATAAGCATAGTGTAGATGATTTCAGAAAATAGAGATTGTTTGAAATGCTCTAAGAGTGAGGTTGCAGAATATGCTGATGTTTTTTGACAGGACATATTTAATCTAAGACACGCTGTTCTGTCATGTGAAGGACTGGAGCGATATTAATATCTGCATTGATAAATAGGCTCCATTACTCCATCATGTTCAGCGCTCATAAAACACAGTCAGCGACGGGCAGCATAAAAAGTCTGGGAAAGAAAAAAAAACCCACTGCAGACAGCTAATAACATCCAGCTCCTTTGCAATTTGTTAAAATCTGGCTTTCACTTTGCAAAACGACAAGCTGCGGTGAAAAATGAAAAGCCCAGAGTTTTGGGCTTCTTTTCCAGCTGACTCAAGCGTTTCGTCAACCATCAGTGGCCTGTGCAGAAGTGCGTCTTAGCCAGTCATTACTTAGGCTCAGACATCTGATCACTTCCTCCAAAGGACATGAATAACCAGACATGTCAATTCTAACCAAAGGGCGATCATTTATTCCACTGAGCTGGTCATATGAATACTGACAGTGCTCCAAACACGCACCGCTTCCTTCTGGGAGTAAGGGAGGGAGATGAGGAGAGAAGGATATGTCTCAATCTGTGATTGTACATGAGAACAGAGTCAGATCTGGGATAATGATGCATGCATAACCAAAGCCCTCATTGGAACAGGCTGGTTCCCTTGGGCCGCAATGGCAGAGCTTGCCTTCTCAGTATGTGGTAGCAAGGGAGAAAGCCTGGGTTAAGTGCACAATAGAAATTGGAGTCAATAGTTAAAAGGAAACCAATGGAAAATTACCTTAAATTATTGAAAACACTGGCATAATTTACTTACCATCATATTATTCCAAACATGACTTTCTTTCTTTTTTATCTGCAGAATATAAAAGAAGATATTTTGGAAACCAATTTGGGTTAGCAATGACTTCTATTATATGGACAGACATTTCTCAGGGCATCTTCTATTAAGTCCCACAGAAGAAAGAAAGGTTTGGAACATGAGGGTGATAAAAAAAAAAAAAAAAAAAAAAAAAAAAAATATATATATATATATATATATATATATATATATATATATATATATATATATATATATATATATATATATATATATATATATATATATATATATAATGTATATCCCTACATATTCTGATGGCAGCAACATTGGTAATGCAAATCCTGCATGTGATCCATGACTAGACATATAAAGCAGACATATAAAGTAATTTATCAAAAATGTGCCCAAATTAATGAGATTCAGACATTCTTTAGAGAAACACACACACACACACACACACACACACACACACACACACACACACACACACACACACACACACACACACACACACACACACACACACACACACACACACACACACACACACACACACACACACACACACACACACACACACACACACACACACACACACACACACAAACACACACACACACACACACACACACACACACACACACACTCACACACTCACACACACACACCTTTTAATTTTTCACCGCAGCTTGTCGTTTGGGGTCCGTAAGATTTTTTTTGTGTGTAAAATGCATACTTTTATTATTTAATACATTTAAGGAAGTGCATGTAAGATTGTGGCCAAAACTGGTACTGCAGTCACTTTCAAATGACTGTAGAGTGGTGTATCCCCTCTCCCCCTCCCCCTGACTCGAGGTTACCAGATCGGCTGCAGGATCAGCAGGAACGTTTGTAGATCTGCTGCTGTGGTAACTAGAGCAGAGCTGGCAACCCAGATGCAGAAACACTACTGACTCCGTGATTGGTCGATAGGTGGAGGGTGGAGCTTCAGGCCAAAACACAACATGTCAACATCAACATCAGTTGAGCGCTGCAACAACAACTTTTAAATGACAATAACCTGGCTGGACTACTGTTGTCAGTGATCGAAGTATTTGAAATGAACATGATTTCTTAATGTCTAGTGACATATCAGGGCCATTTTATGATTAATTGAAATACATTTCTTAGATACAGTTCCTTTAATAATTGTATGAATCAATACATCATTAATTTTATTTTTTTATGATTAGGAAGGTTTTTACTTTTGAACTTTCTATTCTTCAACTTTCTATTCCCCCCCCCCAAAAAAGAAAAAAAAGCCGCATTAAGCAGCACAACTTAAGCAGTTTTTAACATTAATAATATTCAGAAATGTTTCTCAAGCACTAAATCAGCATTAGAATGATTTCTGAAGGGTCATGTGACACTGAAGACTGGAGTAATGATGCTCATAGGAATAATGTACATAAAATAACAGAAAATAGTTATTTTAAATTGTAATAATATTTGACAAGATTACTGTTTTTACAGTTTTTTTTTTAAAACAAATAAATGCAGCATTGTTGAACAGCATAAGATACCTCTTTCAAAAACATTAAAAACTCAGATCCCCAAACTTTTGAACAGCAGTGTGCATTTATATGCAAATTTAATAAGAAGAACGATGACAGGTAATACAGTTTGTTAATGCTTGATGTTATCAACATATGTTATTGTGTCACTGAAAAGTTTTTAAATCGGGGGTCTCTTGATTGCTGATTGGCTGGGTCTGTAAAAGTTGAAAACTCTTACAAACTCCAGAACCATTTGGCTTGAAAAAGTGTAATCTCAAACACCAATCTCTCTCCACACACACACGCACGCACACACTCCAACGCATCCACCCACATCCAATCAGCCAAAACCACAGGCCCTCTTCTGACTGTTAATTGAGTTTAGCCAAAGTGCTGCCATTGCACAAGTGATGTGCGATATAGATTATAAGAACCTCTCACACGGCCATCGATTCCACACAGGGTAAACGGCCCAGCGCAGGGCCAGAGAGAGCTGATGTGAGCTGAACGCTGCTCTGAGGATCTCTGCCATTTAATTAAGAGGAGGAGAAGGTCAAGGGGCATGTGTGCAGCTACGGCACTAATGCAGTGAGGTGAATATGTTTAAGGTCTGTACACAAATTAAAAGAGAACACACAAATGTTACAGTGCTCGTAATGCATGCAGGAACTACAGTTGAGCTGCAAATGATCAGGGCCTTTTCATTTAAAACTGCCGCTCTCTTGGCAATCCATTACTATTGTGCATTTTGCCAAATTAAGAGCAAATTTGTACAATCTCATTTATATGTTTACATACGATTTGCTTGCAACCCACTGACAATCCTCAAATAAAGATTAAAACGGTTATAAATCAGTAAATCAGTCAATGATTCGGATCGCCAGAGTCACGTGATTTCAGCAGTTTGGCATGCGATCCGATTAATTGATCGATTCACTGATTTACAACCATTTCAATCTTTATTTGAGGTTTGAACACAAACAAGGAAGCAAAGACAATGCTGAATAAAGTCATAGTTTTTGTTATTTTTGGACCAAAATGTAGTTTCGATGCTTCAAGAGATTCTAATGAACTAACATATGGACTACTGTGATGATGTTTTTATTCCCTTTCTGGACATGGACAGTATAGTGTGCATAGACTGCATATGCTCTCGGACTAAATATAAAATATCTTAAACTGTGTTCTGAAGATGAACGGAGGTCTTACGGGTGTGGATCGACATTGGGGTGAGTCATTAATGACATCAATTTCATTTTTGGGTGAACTAAACCTTTAAGGGTGGGTCTTCCTGATTAAGGCTACATGAGTTTTAAAGTCCCCCAGTAGTGAACATCAAGGTTTTAATGTTGTTTATGCATCTATGTGGTGTTTTTTAGTATGTTTTCAGACAAACCATGTGCAAATTCATGAGTCAACATTATTGTTGAGTATTTTCTATTTGTACTGCAGTGAACCAAAAACAGAAACGCCGTTTAACATTACTGAGCTACTAATTACTTTTACCTCAGTAAGTTGGCCGACTGTATATCTGGAGATGGGGCTAATTTGAATATTCATGAATATGCGTATTATACTAAATGAAGCAAGGGTGTACAATTACATTCAAGCCACTTTAAGGCACAAATATTTTTTTTAAGATGAGTTTTAAGAGATACAATTATTGATTACAGGAGGACTTTAAAATCTTTTTTTTTTTTTTAAACTAGGCATCATTTACGTTGTGATGCATGTAAATGATTACAGAGGAAAAACTGGCCATTATACACTAACCAACTTTCAAGTCGCTCTGAAAAAAACAAACTCATGCAGAAACATTTAGGCCTATGGCTAGGAGTCGTATAACAAAGTAAAAACACTATGCATTCTAAGATCAGCTCAAAATGTCAAACACATCTGATATCATCTGACTGGATGGAATCCCAGTCAGTGTCCATCATACACTATTCGATATCCAAACGGCCCAAAATCTGCAGACTGGCTCTGACTTTTGACAGCCAGCAGCGAACTGGTGTCCAGACTGGTCCACATCTGTGCAAAAGCTGGGTAGTGTATTCTATCCTATTTCTTAAAGAGTTTTTTCTTAAATTTTTTACATTTCTGTAAAAAAGCAACAACAAAAAAACATGTATGAATTCAAGAAACCACCACTATGCACTATTTCAAATTTTCATATGAAATTGGATTGAAATGGCTTGTCTTTTTTATGGTTATTTTTGGACTTTTTTGCTACTTTTTATTGACAGACACCATGTGGTAAACAAACATAACATTGTAAAGAGACTGTGCCCTCAATTTTGACACAGAACCGTCAATGCAAAGGCAAATACGACACGTGTTGGGAGGAAACGCTAGCACTCCACCTGAAGCAACCTTCTCGGCTATGATGATAGAATTACTCACTATGTTCATTCATGTGGAAGAAATTGGGAGGAACCATGACAGAATGTCTATAGTACTCGGGACGACCTGTGATTCTTCATTGGAAATCTCCCTTGTACCTATCTGAGAAGCTCTGGAACTCATTAATACAACTTTGGAGTCACATAGCGTCTGGAGTCTGTGCGTTAACTGCTAGGTCGTGGCCCCGAAACCTGTCATATTTGTCATATTTATAGGCTCCATATTTTATTTAAGAGATGCATAATGATCACATTTGAGAGTGAATAATAACCTACATTTCGGTCTGTTCATTCCACAAAGCTATGACTTCATTTGAGGTAGAATGAACTGCTTTCATGTCGTGCTAATAGCCCTTTTTTTATTTTTGCATATACTAATATTATACAATAAATATATCAGGATGTGGTGAGAATATTCATAGATAGCCTTGCAACTATACAAAAAAGACAAGCATTTCCCACATGCAATTTTCTCAGCACTGGAAAAATAAAGCTCATGTAGGGCCGATGAATGCTTTGTATCAGCAGTTGAATCTCGATTGTGAATGCGGCTCTTGTTATACAAAATCCAGCATTACGAGGTCACCGAGCGTTTTAGATTAGGCTGATAAAACAAACCTGGCGATTCAAGCGCCAACCAGCATTTGGAACAAAAGTAGCCTTCCTGTGGCTGTGTCAGCCTGGGTCATCCTCTCTGTAAAGAGCACCTGGCCCTTAAAAACGGACAATGCGAAACACGTACAATGCTAATTCAAGACTGATTCAAGTAAGGTCTTAAATGGTGTGGCATGCCTGTCTGTCTTCAGTAAGAGGAATGATAATTTTTCTGTTTGACCTTTGGTCATTCTCAGCTCTCTCTCGCTCTCATTCGATCGGAATCAGCAACACTCAAACTCGTTCGAAATGTCACGAGGCAAAAGAAGAAAAACAAACTCATTCATTCAAGTCCACTTCTATCTGCCGCTCTCCTTTACTGCAGTAATTGCTGTGGCTTGTGAAAAGCCATCAGTTTCCAACCCTAATTAGTGAAGGCTCTTAACAAAGTCTCTCCAGCCGTCCCTGAATGCCGTTCCCGCTGGCAGCCACTGTGACGGCCAATAGACTCTTACCCGGCAACAAAAAGATCTATTTGATAGCTTTAATTTTTCATAATTTTCTCTAATGAGGGTGCATTGATTTTAACTAGGACATGAACGCTGTGAGGAGAGAGCGGGAGCTAACGCAGTGACTTCTCGCTCCTCTGAGAATCCATCAGTAGAGCTCAGCATTTTGTTGTATATGCACTATTTCGTGACTTGGTTTCATCTTTTTGGTTTCGATGCACAGACTTCTTCTTGTTAACATAAAGCTGCTGTGTGTTTGTTTGCTAGGACAAGCCGAAGCTAATCCATATCATATCTTAAGAATGTGCCCTAGATAATGCATTCAGGGTACCACAGATAAAGTGCCTTCAAATGCATAAAGCAACATTGAAATATTTTTCTAGTTTGTTTTGAAAGTTTTGGTGGGAAAAGGTCACTAGAAAGCTTTATGTCATTCTAAACCTGTATGAATGTCAAAACAAGATATTTAGCAGAATATTAATGCTGCTCTTTTCAATACAATGAAAGGGAATAGATTAATTCCTCATGAAACCAAAACTGATTCTATTTACTTTGTTAGCACACATTACTGGTCTTAGGCCGTGTGTCCACCAATGCTGGCTGGCGTTTTCAATTGTTTTCAATGAGAGCGCCGCGTTTTTAGAACGCCTGGAGCGCAACGAATATATATATATATATATATATATATATATATATATATATATATATATATATATATATATATATATATATATATATACTCGTTGCGTTCAAATTTTAGCGATGGCTTGAGTGTAAGGCATTGAAGCAAGTGCATTCTGGGAGTTGTTGTCTTTCATCCACATGAGCAAAAAATACATTTTCTGGCTTTTCTCAGTCTAGAAAGCACCAACTTCTAAAAAAGTTTCACATTTCGATTAAAATAAATTAACCAATAAATGCATATTCATCTTTCCAGCGGTACACATTCAACTTTTCAGGGTGAACTATCCCTTTAATTTAAAGTTACTTCCGCTCTGGAATGGCGTTTCTTTTCTGATGACGTTAGTTTTACAGCTTGGATTGAAAAAGCTTTACCACTCGCCTCCAACCGTTAGTCTGCTATGAGCGGGGAATGGAGAGGAGGTGTGCTTAAGTAAAACCCTGCTCTCTTTTCAATATAGCATTTCACTTGGAAAGACATCACAGCACTAAAGTAAAACCATCTGCAACTTTCGGTTTACTGGGACTTTAAAAATCTTCCTCAATGCCATAGCTATAAATTATTAAAGGTGTTTGCATTTAATTGATGACATTAAAAAAGTTTTTTATTAATCTATCAAACTATTCGACAATCTATAACCCATAACATTGCTCAGCTTGTTTGAATTAGTCTACAAGACATAATAATTGTCCGTTCTTCACACAACAAAAGGTCAGTTTATTATTGGAGTTCAAAAGCCCCAGAAACCATTTACTTTCACTGTGTGGAAAAAGTGTCCAGTATATTTGGCTAAGCATCTCCTCCAGTGTCTCACAGAAGAAAAAAGAACCCCCAAGTAAAAAAAAAAGCTTTGGAAAAACATTATGGGGAGTAAATTATGGCAATTATAGGATGTACTACTGTAACACTTTATAAGAAGGTTCAACCGTCAACCAGTTCAACCAGTTTTAAATAACTGCTTTCTATTTAAATATATTTTAAAATGTAATTTATTCCGGTGATGGCAAATTTGAATAGTCAGCACCATTACTCCAGTCTTCAGTGTCCTTCATGATCCTTTGGAAATCATTCTAATATGCTGATTTGCTGCTTCAGAAACATTTCTTATTATTGCTGTTTAATATTTTTGTGGAAACAGATACATTAGTTTTCATTTCCAAGTCTTTTTCAATTCCAAAAGAGCAGCTTTTCTTTGAAATAGAAATCTTTTGCAACAACGTAAAGGTCTTTCCTGTCACTTTTGATCATTGTAATGCGTAACCTACTTCTTGATTTGTTTCAATAAATAAATCGTACTGACCCCAAACACTTAAATGGTACTATATATGTTACTATTAGCTATAATGTAACAGCCAACATAAAATAATGACTGAATATATTTATTAGTTTTGGTTAAAAGTTGGTTAATGTTAATTTGTATACATGCTAAAACAGTGAACAGTATTACATTAAACATGAATTAACAATGAACAATATTATATTTATAAATTAACATAAGTTAACAATCTATAATTAATGCTGTACAAATCTGTTCACTGTTAGTTTGAGATACCTTATGTATCAAACTGTTGTAAAGTGTTACCACTCTTCCTTTAAAGTAGCTTGAAGAGAAGTAGAGCGAGAGAAGTAGTGTCAACAAAATCTTTCAGAAACTTCAAATGTATATCTGAATGAGTGGCAGTCTTCTATATGAAGTTCCTCCTCCTCCAAAACTGAAATGTCAGGCATACCTCAGGGATGTCCACAGGAGTATGAGCGAGTGTGTGGGTTTGTGAGAGGATGTAATGGAATACGAGTGTCTACACGGTGTCAAAAAGTGGATGCGAGTACGATTAAGTGTGAAAATGAGTGTGTGTGTGTGTGTAGCAGTAGGGAAATAGGTGTATCTTTGAGGCCTCTCTGTGAAGTGTGCTGAAGCTCCCACATGTAATTAGAACAGTTTCCCTCCTACTTTACTTTCTTCCACATCCACTTAATTTTAGCAGCCAGGGTTTGTTACGTAAAACCTGGGAGAGCTTCTCAACACTGTCAGTTGTGGAAACGTTCTCTCTCTTAACCACGCACAAGAAGATGAATCCACAAATTATAATTACTTCAAATCTCGTTTTCGTATTATAGTGGGATAACAAAAGAGTGTGTGTGGACCAAACGGGGGCTGTTTGTTTGCGTTTCCACTGCAGCGCTGATCTTCAATCGCAATCCACACTCTTGAGTTAATGCTTAATTTGAAATGTCAAATCCTTTCAGGATAAAGCCGGATAAACAGGAAAATAAGAAATGTCACATACTCAAGTCCCCGACACTCAGGCAATTAACCACATTAAAGGTCAATAACCAAATGCATGCTGCTTTTAATGACTACGGCCTCTTCACACATCATGTCTTTTAATGGCTTCGCATGTCTATTTTTATCTAGTTTTTCTTTTCAAATGGCTACTCGAGGTGCTGATATGAAATGTTTTGTCAGGCGAGCAAAGCTCAGTGCCACTAGATACCTGGAACAAACTAAATGACCTTCTTCCCTGTGTCTTTCCCATTCTTATGTTCCTAACTCAAGGTTCCTTTAAGATAAATTACGAAGCCATAAATAAAAAGCGGGTGCTGACATTCTCTAAAAGTTGGACCAATTTTCTGCTCTTCCTGGGAATTTACCTTCCTTTTGTTCTCTTAATCCCTTCCAAGAACTTTTAAGATGGGAAGTCTAGAAAATGGGGGTCCTATCTGGGTGGCAATGGCTTAAAGAAATTATCTCCAGTCCTTAAACCCCCTTTTCTGTTCCACTTTCCTCCTCGTTTCTGCCTTATCTCTCGTCCACCTTGAGTATTTTCAAGGACGACCCACAATTTGCGGGGGAAAAAAACTTCTAAAAGCCAGGCCCTTTGAAATCTGATTGGCCCAGTGAAATGCATCTGCCTTAAATCACAGAGTTTCTCCGGTGTGTGTACTTTTTTCACAAATAGAAACAGCTTTTTATACACTTGTGGATTTGGTAGAGCGTGATAGCGCTATCATGTTTGCACACAGATCACTGTGTAAACGGTTCTGTACAGAAATGTCTTAACTCATGGGTAGTCATGGAGAGATTACAGAACTTAAAGGAGGATACTGCTGGTCTGCTTTTAAATGTGCTACTGACTTTTCTGTAAGGGGAATGAAAATCATCATTTATTCATACAAAATCTGTATGACTGTCTGACTTTTGTGTAACAAAATTGTGAAAAATGTGCTAGCCACTCTTTTCCATGCATCTTCTATGGATGGGGACTGGACCTTCCAGCTTCAAAAACAGTATAATGCCAAAGCACCATCACAAATATTATAAAAGCAGTTTATTTGACTTGCAATATATAAACATTTTTCTAAAGCCATATAAGAGAAGTGAATAACACTGAGTACATCTTAATCACGCCACCTGTTAGTGGGTGGGATATATACTAGGCAGCAAGTGAACATTTTCTTCTTAAAGTTGATGTGTTTGGCAAAAGACACATTGTGATGAACAGACGACTGGGTAAGAGCATCTCCAAAACTGCAGCTCTTATGGGGTGTTTCCGGTCTGCAGTGGTCAGTACCCATCATGAGATAAGTGGTCCAAAGAAGTAACAGTGGTGAACTGGCCAAAGGGGCATGGGTGGCCAAGGCTCAATGATGCACAGGGGGAGCAAAGGCTGGCCCGTGTAGTCCGATCAAACAGTCGAGCTACTGGAGCTCAAATTGCTCAAGACGTTAATGCTGATTCTGATAGAAAGGTGTCAGAATACACAGTGTATTGCAGTTTGTTGCATATG
This sequence comes from Pseudorasbora parva, assembly GCF_024679245.1. Classification (NCBI taxonomy): domain Eukaryota; kingdom Metazoa; phylum Chordata; class Actinopteri; order Cypriniformes; family Gobionidae; genus Pseudorasbora; species Pseudorasbora parva. Next base: position 22,295,851 of record NC_090176.1, on the reverse strand, counting down.
GGGCTGTATAGCCGCAGACCAGTCAGGGTGCCCATGCCGGCCCCTATCCACAACTGAAAGCGCCAGGGTTATCAGAACTGGACCACGGAGCAATGGAAGAAGGTGGCCTGGTCTGATGAATCACGTTTTCAGCAAAAACACAATATTAACCATTAATGTTATGCCTGATCGGTGTGTGTATGCATGCAGGTATATATATATATATATATATATATATATATATATATATATACCTGCATGCATACACACACACACCGATCAGGCGTGTATATCTACATGTATACATGTAGCCTCCATTTTGGTACTGCCATGGTATTTTTGTATTATATGCCAGTACAAATATCTAAAAATTCTTAAATCATGATACATTTACAGTACTCGATAAGCAAAATTACGTTTTTGCTTAAAATAAGGAAATACATTTTTCCACTTTTTACATTTTCTTGTACAATACATTTTACATTTACATTTTTTTACATTTCTCAGAAAACATTTTATATCGTGAGCAATTTTGCTCAACGAGTAAATGTGTCTTGATTTAAAAATGTAGATATTTGTTCTGGAAGGTAAACATGTCTGCCGGAAATTTATGGTAAACAGTGTATGAATTCAGAGGTCTTGCATGGACTTTTCTGATACATTTATGTTGGTTTTGCATCATTGTGGATGCTTAAAAGCTTAAGATGCCATTAATTATTATATAGAAAAGTGCGACCAGCACAGTCTTCAGAATTAATCCTTTTTTTTGCTCCATTGAAGAAAAAAGGGGAAATTATTATAATTCCTTTTTTATGAACTACTCATTTAACTCATATGAGTGTGTTGCTTTCCAGGTGGATTCCTAGTATAAACATTAATTATGTTTTCCAATGTATATGTTGTCACACAAATATTTGTGAATATTTGTTTGAACTTTAGCCTGTGAGTGACATTGTGAGAGCTGCAAGTCATCTTGTGTGTAAACATACATTTGGATGTGTGAGTGTGTGCGTGTCGGTCATGTGTCCAGACGCGTGTGTGTCTGATAGGGGAGCAGCTGGCTTGGCAGGCAACTTCAGATGAGGGTATAATGGGATGGAGGCTCTGCCTCGCTCTCTCCTTCATGGAGATGATTGCTAGAGAACACTTGGTTTCGAACCAGCACCCCGTGCAACACCAATTCCCAAAGCTACCCGCTGCTGCAGCCATCAACGACAGAACCCGATCTGTCAGTCTGTGCACCTCTGAAAATCACCTGTATGCCACCAAAATGCTGCATGGAAGACAGACAGATTCTACAAATCACCAGTGTATATAAATAAAAGAGAGGACATTTTTCCAGTTATCATGGTTAAGGGATGTTGTTAGAGATTTTAAGAATGCAGAGAAAGCATAATTAGAAATACACAAAATTAAATAATTAAATTACAAATAATAATATTTTTGTCATGACAACTGTCGGATGAACAGATCTGCTATGAGCAAGCAGAGGGAGCCATTTGCACATGTTTTCAACCCGTGCATGGGGGATGGGAGTTCGCACTCAGAGCTCAGCTCGCAGCTGCAGGCACTCATGTAAACGGAGCTATGCTGAGCAATGTAAGTTTTCTCAAATTCTCAAACTTCTCAAATTCATTTCTATGAAAGTTAAGCTTCCAAAGGCATTAACTGAAAATGCGCCAGACTTTACACGCGTTGTGAATGTATATGCCGTGAGCGTGGTTGCCATTACCTCATCACGAGAGCTCATTCATGACAGTAAATGTAATCTGACTCCTGCAGTGTTAGTGCTGTGACAATCGCACACCGACTCATTATGTTATATAGACACGTTCAGTATTTAATTGTAGTGTCCTTTCTCCAACTCAGTCACAGTGATTAAGTAGCGGTGGCTTCGGGAGTTGCCTCACTAGGCAGCGAAGCATTCTGGGAATTGTTGTCTTTCATCCCCAAAAGACAAAAATAAATTTTTCTGTCTTTTCTCAGTCTAGAAGGCACCAAATTCAAAAATAATTTCACATTTCTACCACATTGATGACCCAGTTTCAATAAAGATTCATCTTCTCATCGCTGACGTACCCTTTTAAGGACCTTTCTGCCTGTACTATCTACAGTTTCATACCAGAACTAGGTATATACTTATGAGTCAAAACATTTTGTGAAACAAAAATCATTGATCGTCTCCTAACGAGGCCACATATTAAGATCTCGGAAGATTAGAAGGTAAGCAAACAGTCAGTTCTCATAATCAGCGTGTTGAATTCAGGAGAAATAGGCAGGAATAAAGATCTGAGTGACTTTTGACAAGGCACAGATTGTTATGGCAAGGCGATTGGGTCAGGGTATCTCTAAAATGGCTTTTGAGACGAATCCGGTCAAGCAGTGGTGAGAATTTACCAACAGTGGTCTGAGGAGGGACAACCCACAAACTAGCGAAAGGCTGTTGGCGCCCAAGGCTCATTGAAGCATGAGAGAAATGAAGGCTATCCCATCTGAGCCAACACAAGGTCTACTGAGGCACAAGTCACAACATTTTAATTATGGTTATGGGAGGAACATGTCATAACACACAGTGGATCACACTCTGCTGTGTATGGGGCTGCAAAGCCAGAGACCAATCAGAGGCCAGTTGTGACCACCACAGTTGAAAGCGGCTACAGTGGGCACACAAGCGTTGGAACTGAACCTTGGAGCAGTAGAAGAAACTCGCCTGGTCTGATGAGTCCTCTTTTCTTTTATATCATGTGGATAGCCATGCAAGTGTGCAGCATTTAACTGGGGTAGTGATGACACGAGGATGCACTGTGGGGTGACGACAAGCCCCGGTGGGAGTGTGATGCTCTGGGCAATGTCCTGCTGGGAAACCCTGGGTCCAGCCATTCACGTGGACGTAAATTTGACACGTGCCACCTACCCAAACATTGTTGCAGACCAGGTACACTCCCTGACAACTGTGTTCCCTGATGGAAGTGGCCCCTTTCAGTAGGATAATGCACCCTCCACACTGCACACATTGTTCAGGAATAGTTTGAGGAACATAATAAAGAGCTCAAGGTGTTGCCCTGACCTCCAAATTTCCCAGATAGCAGTCCAATTGAGCATTTGTGGGATGTGGTGGACCAACAAGTTCAATCCATAGCTGCTCCATCTTGCAACCTACAGGACTTGAAGGATCTTCTGGTGCCAGATACCAGAAGACATCTTGTAGAGTCCATGCATCTGTGGGTCTGCGCTGTTTTGGTAGCACGTGGAGGACCAACAGCATTTAGGCAGGTGGTCAATGTTTTGGCTCATCAGTGTATAGGTCACATACAAATCTTTGTCAGTTTCAACTATTTATTAACACTTTCAAGTATGGCTCATCCAATAAGACTTAAAGGAACTGTAAGAAAGACATGTATTTTAATTAATCATAAAATGGCCCTAATATGTCACTAGACATTAAGAAATCATGTTCATTTCAAATACTTATATCACTGACAACAGTAGTCCGGCCAGGATAATGTCATTTAAAAGTTGTTGTTGCAGCGCTCAACTGATGTTGATGTTGACATGTTGTGTTTTGGCCTGAAGCTCCACCCTCCACCTATCTACCAAGATAGTTGTGTTTCGGCATCCGGGTTGCCAGCTCTGCTCTATTTACCACAGCAGCAGATCTACAAACGTTCCTGCTGATCCTGCAGCCTATCTGGCAACCTCGAGTCAGGGGGAGGGGGAGAGGGGATAGGGATTGCAGTACACTTCCTTTAACACAACCAGGAAGATGTAAATGTTAATCATGTGTATTATATTACAATTAAGAGACTAAAAAGGTAAAAACAAACATGTTCGTTTAATAAAGAAACGTTTAGTTCTCTTCCGTGACACATTCATGAGACACACGGCACAGCTGCAGCACCAAAAAAAGCTAAAAGTCCATTTTTAATGTGTCAGGGGAAATACTAGGGTCTTTAAGGATAATTGCTGCGTGTTCTCTTGCGGTGTGAATTTGTGCAGTTCTGACACTAAGCATGGTAAGGCGCTGACATTCAGCTGTGCTGTAATCAGCAGCATGACGTTAAGGTGCATTACTGTCCATTACCGAGAGCCATTTAGTGCTGAACGCAGGCAGAGAGGGAGCTGGAGGAGGGTTATTGTTGTGCTGAACACTACAGAAGAGCAGGTTCATAACTGCTCCCACCGAGATGCCCATTTTAGAGGAAAAAGGAAGTAAAGACATCTAAATTAGAACAGGTATTTTGACACGCTGAACAAAACTAGTCTATGAAAATGAAAGAAAACAGACTGTAGAAGACTCATTATTACACAACTTTTAAAATAACTTTAAGTGTAGATTTGTACCCGAAGCACATAGCATGATGCTAAATGTGGTGGGGTTGAGGGTAAATTCCTCGTAGACTGACTTTCATGAATTCCTTAACTCTGGGTGGCATTAGACTCTTTGAAGATCTTGAGCGGTAATCCATGGATGTAACCTGCACCCCTCATTTTTTCCTAAACTATCTCAGATCTCCCTAACGCTCATTAGCAGAGCGAAGAAGGCTCAACAAAGCATAGCTCCCCACTCTCTTCCTTTCCCTGGGGCTCAATGGAGTGGTGCAATCCATTCTGCGAACCGCCCAGAAATGACACAAGCCAACCCCAAGCATGAACCGCTGAGCATGGCACCGTAGGCCGTGAGTAGAGAACGCGGCAAGGTCTTTACAAGGTCTTTACTTTCACTGTTCCAGGGTCAGGGGGTCAGAGAGGTGTAGATGGTAAATTTGTTAAGAGGCAGGGGGCAGACCTGACCGGTGAACCATCACACTCACACCGGGAATGCACAGCAGGCCAATTAGCAGAGAGCCTGTTGAGGAATGCAGCTGACCACAGCTGTCCATTAGATGACAAGGGCTCACAAAGTTGTCTTTGATAAAGTTTCTTTCAGAGTGAATGCAAGCATTGGAACAGATAAAACGCTATAAGTGCTCATAGTGCACAATGTCTATATAGCAAAGGCGTCCACACCAGTGGACTAGTTCTGTTTATTCTAAGCGCACAGTGCAGTTTTGTACTCTGCTATTTTTTTATATTTAGAATGATATTTTTTAGAACCACTTCTTTATTGTTATCATTACAGCCTTAAGAGACAGTATGAGGATGACATTAGCAATACTTTCATCTTAAGTTATGAATTATGTGTATGTACAAAATTGGAATATTGCATATTCCACATGAGCTTACCGTTTCCATCCCATGTGTTCAAGAGAACAAAATCGTCACTCGCTGGGAAATTGGTACAAAATATCTTAAATAAAAATGGAAGTTGCTGCAATTGCGGAAGCCACTGTAGCTTTGATGAAACACAACAAATGCTGCTATCTTGAGTCCAGATGCCTGGTGTTTGGTAACACAATCATGTAAGACCCTTCTGGGACATCATTTAACCAAATCATTCTGATGATAGTCTTTGGTTCAGGCGTTTCAGAATAACTAAAACAGCATTTGAAATGTTGTGCAGTGACATTGGTCCGTGGGTTAGTCCAGCTATCAATCACATTCACTGTTGAAGCCACGTGAGTTCAAGAGAATCGAGGGATTTATTCAATTGAGCATCTTGGTGTTTCCATCCAGTATTTTTCCTTAATGCAATATCTAAAAATGTACATACAAATAGGAGAATGGAAACATGGCAACAGACAACTTATTCACAAATTAATCTGAAAAATCAAGGCGCAACATGGCAGCTGTGTTTAAGGTCCTTCACCTTTCAATCAGAGTTCAGTCAACCAAAAATGTCACCATTTAACATTTTTTATGTCATGTCATGTCATTTTAAAATCTGTATTTTATCGGTAGAGGACACAAAGTTCAGTTCAAAACAATATTTGAAATATATCTATTGTTCAGACATATAGTAGACTACTTTTAAATAATATGACTAATTTATATAATATGACTACTAAACTACTTTTTTATTATGTGATACCTAAAGTTCTTTTGTGATTAAAGAAAACAAATCATATAGGTTTGGAATGACACAAGGGTGATTTCTGATTTTCATTTTTTAGGAATTTTAAAATAGGCTAGTTAACTGACAACTCTTGGATTGTGAAATGGTTTTGAAGTATTAACACTACTGTCTCTAATTCTCCCCAATGCTGCATTTACTTCATCTCAAGTACATTACAAACAGTAATATTATGAAATTTAAAATAACTGTTTTCTATTAGAATATTTTAACATGTAATTTTTTCCTCTGATGGTAAAGCTGAATTTTCAGCATCCTTCCTCCAGTCTTCAATGGTCTTCACGTGATCTTTATAATATTGCTGAACTGGTGCTAAAGAATAATTTCTTACTATTATCTATGTTTAAACCAGTTGCATTGCTTAATATTTTTGTGGAAACCATTCTAGTTTTTTTCACCCAGGATTTGATGAATAGAAAGTTAAAATCAAAACCATTTATTTGAAATATAAATCTTTTGTAAAATAAAAATGTCTTTACTGTCACCTTTGAATTTCTTCTTGCTGAATAAAAGTATAAATGCCACTCAATAAAAGGAAAGGGGGGGGGGGGGGTAATTGACAATACATAAAGTTAATTAATTAGGGAATTAGGACAATGAACCATCTTGTCCACAGTCGCTTTTGAGAGATGGAAAATTGAATCAATGCAATGAGCTTACTTAAATACTGCATGGACAATGGAGCAAGTTGTATCAACTCAGTCAATACGAGGCAAAATGGTCCACATAAAAGGTCAGATATGCACTTAGCCAGTGTAATGTGGCTATGCATCCTCAGACTGTATTTCAATTTGAACAGTTAGAATTGATTTTAAAGGTTTTGAATAACACAGCAATTATTGCTGACACGAATGCATTTTGAACATTGTTACTGGCTCTCTTGTTACTTTGGCTCTGAGAGTTGGCACTTCAACTGCTGCTATGGTAACTCTAGTCTTCATGGAAGTCCAGTATGTTGCTCCTATAGCAGCACGGCTCTCAGAAAAGCCTTCCGATCTGTTACACTATCCATCCGGGGCCAGTCACAGAGCTTTGACCTGATAACACAAATTATTAGTAGGAATGAAAGCTTCCTACTCAGTACACACAAAACCGGACAATGCCAGGAGCATTTGTAGGTCATTCCGAAACCGGTTTATCTTTCAAGTAAATAGTTGCTGAAAGATATTTTTCTAGACAAAACTAGACTGTAACTTTTTTTTTCTAACATCATAGGGATGCTGCTTTTTTGCCCTGTCCCCACCAATGTGTCCACTCTTTATTTACACAGACTATATACACTACCATTCAAAAGATTTTATTTAAATAATAATAATAATAGTAGTACGTTTATTTAGCAAATACGTATTACATTGATTAAAAGTGACAGTAAACACAATGCTACAAAACATTTTTTTTTAAAATAAATGCTGATATTTTGAGCATTCTGTTTTCAAAATTGGAAATATATATTTATATATTTATATATATATATATATATATATATATATATATATATATATATATATATATATTTATATATTTATATATATATATATATATATATATATATATATATATATATATATATATATATATATATATATATATATATATATATAATATATCTTTAAATCTTACCGACCCCAAACTTTTGCACAATAGTGTATTACTCAATAATGTACAGGATATGGTTACGGTAATCCTTTTACCATTATATTCTTCCATTTTAAAGTAATAAAAAACAGTTTTATTGTTTAAATGTCAGTAGGATACAATCTTAAAATGTCAACACTGTTAGCATGATATGCTGTTTAATAAATACAGATAAATCAGCATTAAACTTTCTTTTTTAGAAGCACCTAGGATATCCTTGTCTCAACTATTGCCTAACACACAATATATAACATACCTTTTTTTTTTTTATCAAGTTGACAAAATGCCATTTATTAACACATTACTCATGTGATGGAATGTTTAAAATTGCATATCTAGTTCACAGAAGTCAAAGAGGGATTATCTGGACAGCACAGTGTTATACTTTAGAATGATATATTTTAGAACCATCTCTAAAAAAATAAATAAAACATGCTTGTCACAAAAACATCTGATGAATGAAATTCTAACATTTGTCAGTGAATGATTTAGAGGTGTACAGTAGATGAGCAATCTTTCTAAAAATGGCATCATCTAAATGAACACACGTCATACTGACGTCTTAGCGAAATTTATGTGCTGATTGGGTCAATTTGCCAACAGACTTTCTAAGCTGTTACCCAATGCCCTGACTGTCAACAGAAAAACTGCATAGAAAAATAGCCACACTATGGTTAGATGTGTACACCCAGAGCCTGGGCTGCTGCCGTCTTATTGGTGCCCATGCAGTCAGTCAATGATATCACTGGCAGTGTTTGAGTATGAAGGTGACTCCAAAGGAAACTGATTTCAGCTGGGTTTACAAGTCATCATAATGTATAGTTAAAGGTCTAAAACAAAATCAATTGAAATTGAGCGCTAACCACACAAAGTTTTGTAACTACAGTGCCAATTTTGCAAGTCAGTAGTTAAACAAAAATTGATATTTATGAGGTAATCATTCCAAGTGCTCTTTCAAATGCCATTTTGATTTGGTTCCACTGACACGGAATTGTATGCCAGTATCAGAAATTAACTTTTCCATTTGGGGCAACATTTGCCTCATTGAGTTGTTTTTATGAGGTTTTTTGTTTTTACTATTATGAGGACATAGCCTGACAAGCCAGACCCACATCAAGATGTTTGGTCTGGAAACTCACCATTGACAGGGCTCAATCTGATGGGCGGGATAAACGGTTGTCTTTCAAACTCCCTCTGCACGTGATAGGATAGCGCTACAACCAACCAGAGCAACGAAGGTGAAACAGAGCTTGTTGATGGATTAAACATTCGCAGTATCCAGTCGGCAAAACTCAGAACACATCTTTCCTTTTTAAGAATGACTTCAGTGCCGTTCTTTGTTCTTTTCTCAGAGAAAAGCTTAAACTCCAAGTCTTCCAGAGTCGCGGTCAGAGCTGATTCGAAAGACCGCTGCCGTTCGCCAGTTTCTGTGTTTACTAGAAGCACACAAACGCAACTCGGCCGTCGTCATTATGGCCCCGCCCACCGACTCTATACACGATGTGATTGGTCCGGCAAGAGTTTGGGAATTACAGCTCAGAAAGGTATTGAGAGTTCCTAGACGACACTCGCGGGCAGATTAGATTTGCTGCCGCTAGGGTGCGTCTAGATTTCTAGGCTAACGAGGACACATTTACAGGGATAATCTTTTTCCAACCATATCAAAATAAACTGTGGTTCACTTTTTAATGTAAAATACTTAGATCGACTAATTAAAATAAATTCTCAACCAGAATAATTACACTATCCCCCCATCCCCCCCACCCCCCCCCCCCCATTCAAGATGATGAATTGCAAAAGATATCACATATTTGACTGTGTGACTGGTTTAAAAAAAAAAATAAACTGATTAATGTTTGACTCTTTAAAAACATGAAAGTCCAATCGGGCTCCTGGAAAGAATGACCTTCTGTGAGAGAGAGAAAGAGAGAGAAGTGGAGCTTTGAGATTCTTTTCCTAATGAAAAGAACAAAAGCAGAGGAGTCCTGTGTCCTGAATTCTCATTTCTTCACTTCAGACGCAGAGAGAGAATGAGAGCGAGCACGCTGTGGGTGTGACGGTGTTACGGCGGCGATGAGGCTCAGGCTGAGAGCACCATCATTATTCAGCTCAGTAAATGAGAGGAAAGGCAGGAGCTTCAGGCCTCTCATTACACAGAGCAGCAGAGGGCTCCGAGTGAAATGCGCTGTGGATATTACACACTTCTTCCTCCAGCATGTCAGGCTACTCACCTTCAGATTCTGCTAGACGGGCCGGCAGCAGCCATTACCATCCTTGAGCTGGACAAGTTGAGTGGAAGTGCCAAGTTAAGGGAACTAAAGCCAAGTCTGGCTAAGGCATGCAATGGAAAGTAATTCAAATGATTCAGATATCTAAAACTAAAGCAAACTTAACACGTCACAAACTTCCACTATGGGTATAAGAGTCAAACAGCATATACAACAGAACTGATTACTGCTGTAAATGCCTGTAGAATTACAAACCAATTAAAATCAATCAACCCAGAACTACAGCAGAAAAGACATTCACAGCTGAGGTGCAATGACAAACATGTATGTTCTTGCTCAAAGATTAAAATGTGGAATGTGTACACAAACGTATGATGCCTGTAATGAATGCAAATGCCAACTAAGATTAAAGTCCATAAATAAAATGTATGCGTTGAGTTGAAAATGGCAACAAATACTTCCAAGCAGTGCTATTAGTTCTCCTAGCCTTGGTAGAGAAATGACAATTAACCAGCTACTTACTACTATAGAGGGTATTACTTATCTGAACCCTATACCCTGTTCACAAGTCTTAATTTAATTATTTTCAAAAAAGTTATTAAGAAACAATATTAATGTGTTCCAATGTTCTTCAGAAAAGTCCTCCAGGTTTTGAATTTTCTTCAGTTCTCTAGCATATTTTGCATATTTGAACCCTTTCCAGCAGTGACGGTCTGATTTTGAGATCCATCTCTTCACACTGAGGACAAATGAGGGACTCAAACACTTTGGCACAACTATTTAAAAAAGGTTCAAACATTCGCTGAGGCCCCAGAAGGAAATACAATGCATTAAGATTCGGGGAGTGAAAACGTTTTGAATTTGAAGATCAAGGTAAATCGCACTTAATTTGTCTTCCGGGAAACATGTAAGCATCTTCTTTTGCTTCCGAAGGGCTGGACCCCCCAGCTCTTAATGCATCAAGTTTCCTTCTCGAGCATCAGTTAATATTTGAACCTTTTTTAACAGTTGTGTTTGAGCACCTCAGTTGTCCTCAGTATGAAAATATGGATCACAAAATCATACATTGCTGAAAAGGGTTCAAATATGCAAAAGATGCAGGAAAACTGAAGAATTTGCAGGACCTGGAGTTTTTTCTGAAGAACATGTTTCTATTCACATTGTCTGCAAGGTGTGTGTATATAAACTTTTGAGCAAGACTGTGTGTGTGTGGCAAGTAGGGCCAAGAACCGTGAGACAAAAGGCCGGTGTGCTACGCAGGTGATGCTTATTAGCAAACTTGCCACCGGTCTTCATTCCCATTCCCACGGCTCTGGGCCTCGCCCTTCAATAAAAATAATAATGATGTTTAAAATCATTTTAGACCAAGTACAGCATGCCACACCACAGAACACTTCAAAATATCAACTACCATAGACATAGTAGAGATCCATGTGGTGATTCCATGTGGGAACTTCTGGATTCTGAGCTGATCTACAGTAGCTGATCCGGCCACAAGGGCCACAGGCAGAGCCAGAACTTTTTAATCAGATTAAACGTGGCTGATGAGGTGCGGGTCAGTACTCTGAGCCCTGGTGCTGAGCGCCACGCGCTGGGCTCGAGGGTTATCACAAGCTCCCCAGACGTGTTGATTGGAATCGGGCAGTGGGCTGCTCTGGACCATGGGGAGGTTAGATTAGAAGCGCACTGCAGCCTGCACATAGAGCCTTCTGTTTTCATAAGTGATTTTCTCTCCCCTGCAGCAGATCCACCAAAGTCCCGCTTATAATCAGACGCAGATCTAACTTCACTGCTGATGAAAGCCAATGGGACACACTGAAGCCTTTCACCAGCTTTTGGCCTGCATTAACAGGGCAAACCCAGGAATCGTGACACTGGGTGGATTAAACTCACTGAATGAATAAAGCACTTTATTCTTGATGGAATTATGCTACAGTTATTTAAACAAGGACAACACGCATTCAGATGCTGAACCACCCTAATGCAAAGCGCATGTTAATGCAGACACCAGAGACGTTCTGCTTTCCTGCAGCTCAACCAGTAGAGTGTGGCACTAGCAACAGCAAGGTCATGGGTTCGATTCCCAGGGAAAGCAAGAACAGACAAAAATGTAAAATGTGTACCTTGAATGCAATGTAAGTCGCTTTGAATAAAAGCATCTGCCAAATGCATAAATATAAATATGAATATGAATAAAGGGAGGTGACCACTCATACATATATGAATGTGAGTAATCATAATGCTCAAAATGGAAGCTTTAGACCATCTTTAAAATTAAGCAGCATATCAGCTGTTGTTTACATGCCAATCAGCTATCGTTGACCCCACTGATAAATATTAAGACAGCTATATATATATATATATATATATATATATATATATATATATATATATATATATATATATATATATATATATATATATATATATATACTTGTGTAAAAACAACTTAATCAAATAATAATTATTTAATTCCATTTTACACTGCCACTGGCTTGTATTTAAGGCTGGAATAATTTACATGAACTTTTAGTTGACTCTAGGTGGTAAAGGTCTTTGGATTTTACAATTTTGTGAAAGTGTATGACAATTGCATAGTGTATGATGGGCACATAGTCACACATTTAGGACACATATTTAGTTTTCATTCATCATCAGCTTCCTAGTATCCGAGACGCATGTTTCTGTGTGAGTTTGGGTCAGAACGACTAGAAATTCTGGTAGTGTGTGTGTGTGTGTGATCCTTAGTCATTTAGTGCATGGTGCCCAGTTTTTCTATGTAATTTGCAAACTTGATAAGTCTATGATACCTAATGTTCTCTTGTAGCAAACTGCAGCCCTAAATAATCTTTGGCTGAACCCAGACTTTGAGAAAAAGCAGATTCTCCAAGGAAATGAAGAAGGACATCAGGCCTGGTTTGGTATAAGCCCTTCACACGGATCTCCAGATTCGATTGCCACGTAGTCAATGAACAGACTCAAGCGGCTCAGCAAGGTTAACCAAGACTATAATCCAATTAAAATTCCACAATTATTACAGAGCACATGCCTCTGTCTCTTTTTCTGTCTTCTCCCAGCTTAGACAGTCATCTGATCGATTTATCCCTGTTTTGACCTTACAAGGCAAAAGTCTGGAGAGGGGAGGCCTTCAGCACCCTTTCTCTTCTTCTAAATTAAGTCCAACTTGGTTTGGCTTGTCTTATATTGAAGGTTGTTTCCAATAGCTCACTGTCTTTGGCTTGGCGTCTATCTTCTCTCTAATTCTATCCATTTTCACTGGTATGTCCTTTTGTTCCTGTTTTCCTATCGGTATCTGTATTCCTCTTCCAAACCGCATCTCCTAGAGGGTAGAAAACGGCCACAGAAACTCTACTCCCCAACAGCAAACACAGACATCTGCAGAGGAACCGCATAATACAAAATCACGTCCCTCAAATGGCAATGGTCCTCCTCCCAATGAAACCAGACCAAGAATACATGACACATCAACGACAGCCATATGTCTTATCAACATGATCTAAACACACATCATAAATTATAATCCCGCGGCTTGTAATTGTGACAGGGCCCACGCCCGAATCAAAACTCAGACCCGGTCTTTAATCAGACGAAGATATGAGTGCAGCATGTTCTCACGGGGAAAGTGCTGAGATCCTGACAGTTACGCCTTTGCGGTGCTAGCAATGAATTGGGTGGGTCTGTGAAAAGCCTGATGGGTTTAGTATGGTTTTAATGACCGTGAGAATTTTATACATCCACTGCTTTTACACCTTCCAAAATAGAGTTTTGACCTTCAGAGAAACTGAAATAAGGGACAGAGAAGGACAAGTAATCCCTGAGCTGTGTGTCTGTCTCAATGAAACTGACTTTATGGTACACAGAGTAAGTCAAGTTTGTAAATGACCAGAAGATTCAAATCTGGGCTGAAAATCTCCATTCCTAAAAGTGTCCTGAGCCATAGGGACCACATGTTTTAAAGGGATAGTTTACCTTTTAAAAAAATCTGTTGTTATTTACCTAGTCTCAGCCTCAGACCCTAGGCACAACGACCGTTGGCTGAATGTCTGATGCATATGCCACACTTTTCTGGAAACTAGGGATGCTCATTTCGGTTAATTTTCCTGACAGACAACCGATGCTCATTAATCGATTATTAACCGTTAACTGATAAGATTATAATATTGAATTGGCATTACATAGAAATACAATTGACAAGTATCTGTGACCCGTTAAAAATACTTTTTTCTAGTGTTTATTTTATTGTGCAAACAGCAGAACACACAGAACAACAGCCTAGATTCACACTAGAGCCCTGCATTTATGCCCGAGCCCGATGGGACCTGACTTTTTAAAGCCCAAAGTGGCCGTAATTTGTGGCAATTTTCACGTCATACCTAAACTCGGGCCAGCCTTTGGACCTTTTTCAGGCCTCTCCTTTGTTTTATATTTATTTTATTCATTAAAAGGAACAATGAGACGTGCTGCGCTAGTGGAAACAACATTAGACCATAATAGCTAATACGACTGTCAAGACATGGCTCGCACAGGGTTATAGAGTCCGCAGCAGCGCACGTTTCTTCAGCTGCTAGAGTTATGGCCTTTTTACAACTGGTTCCTTCATTTGTTTTCTCTGACCAGGTATCTATCTGATTGCGAAATGACCAGGAGTAGGCCTAAATGCCTTCCGAGATTCTTTCGAGACCTATTTAATTCCGATTACTCAAATAAACAACTCAGAAGGTGTCTGAAAGCATTTTGACATGTGCAAATGTATCTGGTTGTTTAAACCACATGTGTAATGGGCTATAGGCCTATGTTGTAGTTAGATAGCAGCATGCATCACCGCAAATGAGTAAAGCAAGCCAACGCAAATGGAGTAAAAGAAACTTAAAATAAGTCTTAGATGCTCAAAAAGACAATCATCTTCAATAAAAATTAATAAATGATCTTACCAGTGCTTAGTTCACTCTTTCTCATATTACGGTCTTTGAATTTGAAATGAGCTGCTGAATAAAATGCATCTTGAATCAATTGCTTTCTAAGACAACCTGCATTATCTTTTTTGTTTAAATTGTTTAGCCCATTTTGTTTGGAAGCGCCATTGCGACGAGCATCAGCCTGCCTCAGCTTTTTACTGTGGAGGTAATATTATAGGCTAACTGAACTAACATTGTGATGCTTGAAGTGTTATATCTATGGATTTTATTATAAGCAAGACAAGTTAAGAATTGATTTGGAGGGCTAAATTTATTAAACATGCGGTTAACTCACTGTCGGCCGCTGTTTGCTTTGTCGTCTTTTTTTTTCTTCTAAATTAACTTAACAAACAAATGAAACAAAATATACTATTTCGACATTAAATACAAAACTGAACCATTTTAATAGCTGCAACAATGTAAGCCAATGTAAGCCAAAAAAACGATAAAAAAAAAACACGGGCTTCAGTTGGACTAGGGGCTGACATTTTTGATAAGCTGTCGGACAAAACCACACTACGAAGAGCATTAAACAAGGCTTCATATGGCACTGCCTGGTGCCCGGGGAATACAGAGATGCCTCGCTAGAGCGGCCAGCCTCGGGAAGCGACTTTCATTAGCTTTCTTCCACCTGTCAGGAGCGTGTACTACTGCTGTATTGTAATACCGCGTAGCTTTTTATGCAAGTAACTTCATCACCATTTCTGTCGAAATAGTCCCACACAGTATGCTTCTTCTTTACCATTGCTTCATTTTGCGAAATATGTCTGTGTCGGCACGTGTGGTTCATTGCATGTGTCGACGTGCCCCGTGAGTAAAAAAACCAACAAACAAACAAAACAAAAAAAACCTTTAAACCAGTTAATTGATAGTGTTATTGGTCAAAATTCTTACTCTCGGTTACCGGTTAAACGGTCAATATGAGCATCCCTAGTGGAAACAACTTCAGGAGTTTCAAAGTCGTCATCGAATTGGCTGAATTCTACAAGATGTCGGCAAGACGTGTGTGTTGGGTTCTTTAATGGTCCGCCTGGAAACAAATGCTGTGTCTCCTAACTCCCTTGTAAAACGCACTTGTGTGTAAAACTGAGACAATGAGCGCTTACCAGAATCAATAAAACGTTGGATTTTCAAAAGTATGTGAAGTTCGCAGCTCAATTGTTGTAGTAAACTTGCACAATGTTCGTGAATGAATAATTTATAGATGCACGGTGGTCTGTAATTGCAGCAAAATCGACTTTACATTTTCATGCCCCTTACATGATGCAGAACAAAACTAACTGTGATTGGTTGCGTTACATGTCAGTCAAACATCACATCATTGGGTCGTCCTTGACCAATGAAAGCTGTGATAGAGGCCACTTATGCCGGCAGTCTGATGGTCTGGCTATGCGAGACTATTATTTACCTAACCTTATGAGGGGGGAAGTTGTTGAGTGACCAGATCATTGAGTGAGTGAGTTGAACTTGAGAACTGCAACACATTTGTTATTTTGACCTCTTTTTAATTAATTGACTTGTCTGGCTATCACCACACCAAACTCAATTTAAAATTAAACATTGGTCTGAGGAGTCTGCTATGTACTTTCTACTTCACACAAGGTGTGATCAACGAGCATTATTCAAATGACTCTGTACGCAATTGGATAGTCCTTCAACCAATCAGACCACAAGAGGCGTGATCAACGGGCAACAAGCCATCGTTTCTCTATCTGTCATCATGTTAAACCCGCCAATAGAGTTGCCGGGCGAAATCAAATTGCCGGCAGATCAGGCTGGGTTTTTCCAGTCTAAGAACTGATTGAACCATTTTGCAAATCAAAGTGAACAACTTGTTTATGAATCAATCTTATTCAAATCAGAGCTTAATTCAATGACTCATGAAATGCTTCAGTCGCAGCAAATTCAAAAGACTGAATGGGAAGATTATCAGAGTACATCTTACAGTTATATTGCAGTTTGTTTCTCACACAATATTCTCACATGGTTTCAGAAGGCTTGGAAAATAGTCTTAGGTACAGCTTTTATTAAGCCTTTTTATCATTTTAATCAAAAAAATATGGTTATATGGAAAATACTTGAAAATGGCCAAACATTTCATGTTTAGCCCACAATATAAAGAAAATTATAGCGATTTGGAAAGACATGACACTAGGGAAATACATTTTTTGGATGACCTCTTTACTTTTCATAGAAAATTAAACTGGTGCTTTCAAATCAAATCTCTGTCCAACAATAATGTTTGATGAGCACTACATCTTGTGTAGAAACAGGTCAACATCACGTTGTTCATTCTCTGCTTCTGCTATCAGAAAAATGTGGGGGAAAAACAATAGGTTAGTGTCTATACTGCTGTAATAAAAAGAGCTTATTTGCATTCCTAGACACATCCCTGAGTTCTCTGAAACACTTAATAATTTTGTACAATTCAGACAAAATGAGTCAACCATCAACATAGCTTCTAAGCCTTCCCAGACAGGGAATTGTCCAAATATTAGCTGTGCTTCCACATGTGCTAATGTCAGAAAAAAAAAAATCAATTTCAGCATCTCACCATCTCAGGAACCTAAAAGTGTTCCTTTTCCTACATTACCATTCCGGGTATTTTTGTAACTTGAGGATATGTGCTCAACAAACTGAAACTATTCATTGAAGTTTACTTCCACTGTTCCCTGGCCAAGTTAAATTAAGGTTATATTGCTTGGCACACCGTGGTCCCCATGTTGTATTTTAAACTTAAAACAATACACAGGCACAAAGGCCTTTGAATTAACCTCCTCTGTGGTAATCTCCTCAAACACCGGAGATGCCAGCACCCCCGACAAATATGTCAAGACAGGAAGCATAGATGAGAAACAACAAGCTGACCAACCAAAACATCATCTAAGGGAAGACATACTCATGACATATGGAAGAATATTACAGCTGGAATCAATTACAACATATCAAATGTCAAAACAGAGTATTGGACAACACCTTCTATTCCTTTTAGAGGGTAAATTGTACTGTCACTATTATAAATCAATTGACTTCTTCCTAAAATATAATTGAATAACTGGAAGGCAGAAAGAAATAGCAAACCGTATCACTTTAACCCAGGTGAATTATGTCCGAAAGGCAGACGAAACCTCATCGGTAGCTATCATGAGCCAGACGCCCTGCTTTGATCCAAAGTGGCCATGACTGTTCCACCAGATAAGGTGGAAGCACTATGACATTGCGCCTGAGTCAGCATCAAGCTCACCTTCACCGATAATTCACAGCAGCTCATTCTGCACCTGCGAACCCACAAGGGCTCTTTTACCCTCAGGCTGACAAGGTGAGAAAGGAGAAGGAAGGTTTGGAGGAAGTTAAAGTCTTTTGCAGCCTTCCCTCTTCCTTTGATGCTCTCCGTTCTCCCTGTGATAATGAACTCATGTTGAGCTCTTGAACTCGGCCGTTCAGTCATGCGTGTTGATGCCAATAATAGTGCGCGAACAATTACTTCACGCACGTCTGGGGCTCAGGCTCCACAGATATGGCCAAGAGACAATTGGGCCGGGTCGGTCAGAGGAAGAGACGGCATCACGCCACCCGACTGAGTGTCTCCTTTGCACTAGATGTGCATTCTGTTAGGCAGAGTAAGGGTCCAATTAGGCCTATCTGGGAAGGTAATGAATATCTGTGAGGTTGTGACCTCTGTTCAGACAGTTACGTCATCATCAGAGGGGTTACTGAGGCTCCACATCTGCCCCGAAGCTGCACACGAGAGGGAGAGAGGAAGACAGGGAGAGGATAACAACCCTCATCCGTCTTTATCACTTTCTCTCTGACGCTCTGTGATGTAAGGCGTTTTGAAGTGAAGACCGATTGCTGTGGTAAAACAACATGCTGTCTGAGACTATAAACAGGAGTGTGGGGATTTAACCGTGCTGCTCTGATCCTCTTTGAGATAAATCAAGCCCGCTGAAACATTAGTGGAACTTCGCTATAATTCAGACCAAATTTGTCAACCTTCATCTATATTTAGAGTCTATACTTAGAAGGGTGTCCCCGACTAAGGATTTACACATTCGAATCAGAATTGACGAATCTTTCTATAGTCGACTGATAGAAGGTGTGAATGGGTTGGGAGGGGAACAACAATCAACAGGAGGGTAAACATATTTTTATTTTCCTTTACACACTGCACACAGCAACAACTTTTGAATAAAGCGACCAAAACTGCCTGCCAACTGACAGACGAACTGACAATGGCTTTCTTATTTAGGTTTAAATAAAAGGTAATGTGGTGGATAAATATTCACAAAACATTTTCTCATAACATTTTACATCCGCGATCGGAATACAGAACATCACACAAATATATAAAATAATATTTTGATAAATAAATCTAAAAAAAATACCTGCCTAGAGAGGAAAAGAACACTTTGAGTGCGTTTCCATGCACGTTCTTAAGTCGATTATGCCTAAAGAGGGTCTCACACTGTAAGCAAAGCTCAGCGCCGTCTCAGGTATCTCACACCGGACGCGCACATTATATACACACAAGCTCAATTTTGAATTGAGTTCTGACAGAAGAGCTGCATGATGGGTGTATCTTGTAGCACAGGGTGAAATCAGTATGTACATTGACGATTTGAGGGAAATATATTGTGCCGCTCTGTGGCTTCATCTGCGCCTCGTCTTTAAAGTATTGAGCACCCCCAAATTGCCAAAATAGTATGATCCTCATTTCAAAACACCCGCAAAGATTCGACTATGAGATCGGTGGTCAAATCCGGCTCCGCATATCGATGCATCAAATCTTCGACTATTTGGGGTCACCCCTAATTTACAGCAAATATTTGTTGGCTTTATGCAACCTTTATTGATATGGGTCTATGACATATAATAATAGTGTCCAAGATAAGGAAAAAGGAAACACTAACAGCAATACTAAGCATTTAAAAATTTAAAGTATTTCAAAAGTTTATAAACTGAAGGTGAGTTAACAGACCTCCCACACAAACATGATTTCACTTGGACTCACTTGGAGAGCAGATCAACTGTGAGTCTCCCATGATCTCCTTTAAAACTTGTAATTTACCGCAAAATTCACTAATTAATGGACCGTGATCTAGATCTAGAGCCAAGACTGGTTCCATAAGGACAGTGAATCATTTTGGCACAAATTTATATAATTATAAACATCGCATTTTTTTCAACTCACAGAGTGTCTCAAGAGGCATATATATCATGATAATATGCATTTGCACCGGAATCATAATCACAGGAAACAGTGAATCAATTTGATATTTCTGTATCTTGATGATTCTCACGCACACGGACTTGCAGATATAAAATGTACACTAAAACTCACTGAACTGTCCCACAAAAGTTCAGTGCAGAGATGCTATTAGAGTCATCTACTTCAGTCTGTCCAATCACTCAGGTTCATTTATCAGGCAAATCATTTTAATATGGCATTGAAAATCTCTTGATATTTTGGAAACTGCAGTTAACGAATAAAAAAAGTAAAAAATTAAATAAAAAAAACGCCCTTCAAAAGGGGTTTGGAGTATTTTGCAAAACATTTATAACAATTTTTTCAAGATGGCATCCTGAATGTATCAGTGTTAGTACAAAGCAAGCTGGAAACAAAGGACAAAGCCTGCTCTATATGAGTGAGAAACCTCTCAGAAACAACAGCAGGTTGTTCAACTGCCTCAGAAAAAAAGCCATTAAAGTCAATTAAGAGGAAAATCAGGCTAGAAATGAATTATCCAGGCCTCTAATCTCATCATAGCCATGTGGTGATCAAGAGGGCAGATTATCACTCGCAAATTACTGCCGAGTTCAACTGCTCTCCCACGGGAAGCCATTTTGTTTGAGGTCAAGGTGAAAACGAAAGTTAGCCCCATTTGGTTTGGATGCTCTTATATTTCTTTGCATATTTAGAAGGCACAGGAGAAAGTATTGTAACATACAAAAATGACACACCTCACCTAACCCTACAAAACAAATGTCACATGCATGTGGCCTTGATTGATTAATAAGAGAACAAAACTATAGACAATATACATATGGCCATAGACAAAGCATTAAGGGAGACGCATAGATTCTTTAGTTTTTACATCAAAAACAAATAGAGAAAACGGTTTTATTGGCCCCAAAATATTCCCCATAGCCACATTTGGAAGTGTGCAACAACTTCTCTGGTTATGAATAACCTGCCGCAGATGTATGGTAGTCAGATAGTAGCTGTTCCCTCTATCCATTGTTCAAGCACAACTTAGAACAAAGATACAGATTTCCCCTAAGAAACTCAGAATCTGAGTGGCACTGACCACTCATAAACACCGAGCAGATGATAGCCACAGGCCACTTTCATACATCGTTTTACTGGAAAGTTTTCCAGAACCATACTGTTTTGAGTTAGAAACTCTTTGGTTTTGCCAAATGTGGAAACATGATCTGATTAAACATTCAAACCATATTAGTTTGTGGTGGTTAGTCTGAGGGTGACCACATACCCTGGCACGGTTAGCTTCATATGTGAAATCAAAACAGAAGTAGTGTGTATGTCATTGCCCTGTCCAAAAAGACACACTTTATAAAAGTCTTGAATTGCTTTGGCTTTCAGCTTTTGGAAGGGCTGTGTCCAATTTCCAAATTACAGTTGAATTGCAGTAGCTAACAGGATTGAAAACTGTAAGTTAATACGTTAATAGTTAATAAACTGAATTCATTAACTAGAAAAGGCAAGGCAGTTCTATTTGTATAGCACATTTCATACACAAGGGCAATTCAAAGTGCTTTACTTAGAAATAAATAAAAATAGTGATAACATATGCATAATAAATAATGTGTGAGAATTAAAAAAAGGATAATTAAAATAGTCGTAAAGAAAGAAAAGCAAGATAAACTTTGTTGGTGTGACAGTTTTTCAGTTTTAAGAGATGTTTAAAAATAATTTGAAGGGGTTCGAAGTTTAAAGGAGTACAGCCTTTTCAGACGGACAGAAGGATGCATAGAGATATAGTCAAAACTCAAAAATCGAAAGAGAACCAATTCTTCAAATAGAAATTCGGATTGTAGTGTCTGTGAAGTCCACAAGACCACACAATGTCTCATTTGTCATTTTGTGGTCATTACTTTACTCCAAACAACTACCCAAATGGCACCCTCAGCCTCCACAGCCCTCCTCCCAGTCCACGCTTGGGCAGACTTCTACAATCAGACGAAAGTTACACTTATATGGTGAATCAGCATCAATTTCCCCTAGAAAAAGGACGCAAATAGATGTCTATGAGGTTTGTTCTAAAAACCTATGCGTCTGGACATTTAAGGGGAAAGCTAGACCAGATCCTCCTGACAGCCCTCCAAGATCTCCACTGGCTTGTCACGACTGGCCCTGATGTTGCTGAGTTTAGACAGAAGAGCGGACGCAATGGAAGGGCTTACTGACTTATTACAGTTTCCCCAAGTCTAATGTCTCATTCTCCACTTCAGCTCTGTGGTTTGTACAGCCCCCAGAGAGGAAAAGATGACAATGGTTGGATTGGGGCTGTGGCAAAGCAGTCATTCCAGCAGACAGGAACCTAAATGCTAGGTTCATTGTTAAAGCCCTCAGCTGGGTCTCATAACACCATGTTGCTAATTTCGATACCTGCTTTTACATTTGAACTGGGATTCAGAACCAACATCAAAGAATCACATCACATCCTGTCCCTTTTATGCCCAAATCAACCTTGACTTTGTAAGAGCTGCTACCACGATATGCACAGCAGTACCGCAAGTTCTGAGGTCAAAAACCTGCTGAGGAAAATGGGAAAACACACAAGGGATGGATCACATCTTGCTCAAACCACAACTAAAGAAAACCAGTGAAATTCAGCACCCGACTGGAGAATATAAAACAAATATCTGCTGGCATTTCAAGGAAAATATTTCACTACTGGCAGCGGGTTTTATGAAAGTGTGACTAAAAAATAAAAGAGTTACGGGAAAACGGTGTATTTTTGGGATATTTTCTCATTGTGTGAACAGAAGATGCAGCTGTTGACGTGTGCTAGAGACGGATCTGGATTGTGTCCCAGCTTAGGAAAGGAAACAGCAGCTGGTCCTCACAGAGAGAAAACTCTGACAGATTTGTGAGGTTAGCTTCTCATGGACGACATCATTCCTCTCAGGGGGAATGAGAGCGAAAGTGTGAGGATTGACTCCTAGCTGATGTCTATCCCTCATTAGGACTGTAGTAGTTAGGCGGCAATTGGAGCATTATCAAGCTAACTGCCTAACAGGCCTTATAAACAGTCACAAGACTACCGTATATATATTTTTGGAATCTGTTTAGATGCCTCTCGGCTGCTCATTGGCTGTCTTCTCACGACTGATTCCATAAAGAGAGGCCTTTGAAAACATGAACAGTCTTCTTTTTTAATCCTGAAGCCTCGTTTGGTTTAAGTTTCCATTGGGTAAAAATAGTTTGAGACATTAGACACTGCAGGCAACACATAATATAATTGCGTGTTACATAGAGAGTGTGGCATACATCTTATCTCAACATCTGAGGAATGAGCAGCACAGAACCTGCAAGACAGTAGCAGTATTTGCCTTTAAGGCTTTTAACTTCCTGTTTGCCATCTTCAGACTTCCATATAAATGTATTATACACTTCAGCATTTATTATGCATTTACCAGGCACTTTCATTCAAAGTGACTTGCAGTGCATTCAAGGCATACATCTTCACAGCATGCCTATCCCCCTGGGAATCAAACCCATGACCTTGGTGTTGTTAGCAGCTGAGCTGCAGGAATGATTCCAAGATGGCACAGAATTGTGGGTACAGGTAACTTCTAGAGGGCACACACACATTTGTTTTGTTCCAAAACCAATTGTGAGCTGCCTACGTAAGCAGTATTTTAAGGCATCATTTTAAGCCATTAAAGTCACACTCCCAACATGAAGAGGCAGCATAATTTTACCGCCTGCTAAGATACAATTTATCTGGCTAGATTCTAAGGCAGCATCATATGTACATCTTTCCATTATTTTATCTAAGGGGCTGTTTACACGACACCTCTAACCCTAACTAAAAAGGTAACACTTTTTATGAGTTTTGGCTGCTTATATATTTTCTGAAAAGGCAAACTTGTACAAAAACGTGTTTCAAAGTGCAAGTTTTTGAAAGCGGTCTCCATCTAATGGGCTGGCGCAGAATACATGGGCAGAATACAGCGTTTTTTGACGTTTTCGCAAAACTTTGTAAATGGGGATCGTTTTGACAATGGTGTCGTTTGTATGCTGAAAAAACGTCTCAGCTTTAAGCATATCATTGTTGTGCAAATGGACATGCTATGTATTTTTATCTTTATCAGAGTATCATTAGCAGAGGCGGAAGGTAGTGAAGTATTTTTACTTTCCAAGTAATTTCATTTTTCAAGTATGTACTTTATCGGTGTTCTTCTTTGGAAAACTATTACTTCACAACATTCCAAAACATAATATTATATTTTTTACTGCACTGCGTTTCATATTGAGTATTTAGTTCACCCAAAAATGTAATTGATGTCATTAATGACTCACCCTCCTGTCATTCCTCACACGTAAGACCTCCGTTCATCTTCAGAACACAGTTTAAGATATTTTATATTTAGTCCGAGAGTGTATCCAAGTGTATGCACACTATACTGTCCATGTCCAGAAAGGGAATAAAAACATAATCAAAGTAGTCCATATGTGACATCAGTTAGTTAGCATCGAAAATACATTTTGGTCCAAAAATAACAAAAACTATGACTTTATTCAGCATTGTCTTCTCTTCCTTGTTTGTGTTCAAACCTCAAATAAAGATTCAAATGGTTGTGAATCAGTGAATCGATCAATGATTTGGATCGCCAGTGTCACGTGATTTCAGAAGTTTGGCATGCAATCCGAATCATGAATCAATACACTGATTCACAACCGTTTGAATCTTTATTTGAGGATTGAACACAGGATTGAAGTGTGCAAAAGTGTCCAAAGAAAAACACTGATAAAGTATATACTTGAAATATGTACTTGAGTAGAAAGTAAAACTATTGCACAACTCTCCGCCTCTGATCATTAGCTTAGCAATATGATACCTCTTCAAATACCTCTTTATCAGTTAGGACGCTGCCTTAGAAAGAAGGTTTTTGTGTAGGCAGCAGACAGCGAGGCAGCTCACTGGTTTTGAAACAGACCCATTTTTGACACAAATACTGACAAATGCCAAGCCTTAATTTCATCTGTACATCAAAAGTGAACTTGCGGTCACTGAGACAACTACACCACAGTCATGCCTGAGCAATGCAGTCTGAGTCAGCACTGAAATTCATGGAGTGGTCGAGCATTCATCAATCAAAGTCTATACATAATCTATATCAACCCTACTGTTAGTACAGTAATGAACCAGTAAACACTGCAACTCTTTTCATATATATACAAAAGAAAAATAAATAGTTATGACATAAGCGGTAGGATCCTCTGGCAAAGAAATGCTCAAACATTTACTGGAAAGCAGGACAAAACAGAAAAATTTGCTTGTGTGGCAATAGCGGAACGGTTCTGATTCTGGAACAGTCCAACAAGAAATCCTAATAAAAAAACGATTTTTCATTTCTCTGTGTTTACGGGGAAGATCCTTGTGGGTTGATGGAGTGAGATACGTATGCTACAGATATTTCCATAAAAGGGCTAAATCTGAAAACAAACGAGAGGCAGCTGTAACAATAGGCATTCGTAATGTGTCTGTCATGAGGAGTATTATTTATATCTGTGGTGCAGACTACATTTCACTCACAGAAGAGGCTATGGAAACTTCTGTGAATGTGAAAGAGAGTGTCTGTGTAAAATCACAGGATATGGCAAATTCTCTCATGTTCCCTTCAGTCAATAGTCATCGTTTCCACGATGCAATAATCATGCCTTCAGGTGGTTCCGAACCGTTTCATCACGCAAAAACTGCTCACACTTTTCCTCTGATGCAAAAACGGCGGCTGATAACTTTGTTTTGCTTTGACGCAGTGAGTGTTTGTTTCCTTCAGTAGCTGAATAATTAGCGCTGAATAAATAGATAAATAAGCACAGACGAGCAAACGAATAAATGCAGTGTCGACCTTAATGAGCAGGCTCGTTAGATTTGGTGATTGCTGTTTGGAGTTAGTTTAATTCGATCTGCCTCTCTAATCCCACAGCCTGCGATGCTTCATTGTTCATTGCAGCTCTTACAAAAACAGACGTTAGCTCATTTGAATTTGAGAAGGTATAACTATTGATCTCATACAAAGGGAATTACTATGTACTCTGAGTGAAAACAAATTACGCTGGTTTGTCCCAATCCTAATAAGGAAAGACACCAATGTATTTGGTGGAAGTTTCTATGACTCCTGATTAAAGTTAGTATTGCTGAATCAAGGCAGTATAGAGAGATATTGGGACAATTATCTAGTCAGAACAAGGGAAAGGTAAAAATGATGTAAATGAGGGTCCAAAATGAACTTTCTTCAACACCTGCCATTGGCTGCTGTATCAAAAAAACGTACCAGTACATTCAGGGTGTAAAATGAACACTTGCCGAGCACCAAAGGCGAGAAACTCAACATTGCTGAGTAAATGAAATGGTGTCAATGGCCAGTTGGGATTGTCACATTTTTTACAATTTCTACAATGCAATGTTGTGAGAACATGAACATGAACAAACGTGAATGATTCTCGGGCCAGTGCTGCATCATCATAAAAGTTTAAGCTTCGTCAATTTAAAGGTGTGGTTAACTGCACCTTTTTATAGGACGTAAAATACTAGTAGCTGATGTCCCCAAAGTGTGTATGTGAAGTTTTAGCCCATAATCGTTATAATTGCATGTTAAAATTGTCACTTTTTGAGTGTAAGCAAAAACGTGCCATTTTTGTGTCTCTTTAAATGCAAATGAGCTGCTCCTTACAGGGCGGAGCTTCAGGAGCTCCAGTTAGCAGCTCTGATTACCTCATAAAGACAGGCAATGAAACTGTTCAGCCTTTTATGTTCAAAGCGGAGTTGGACAATGATAGAGAGACCTCGAGAGGAAGTGACAACATGTAGAATGCAACAGGATGTTTCTGAATGGTTAGTTGATGAATTTAGCCTATGTAGCTGATATTGATTTAACTAACTTCAAGTCATTGATTAGCATATTCTGTCATGATAATCTCACTCCCTTTATTGCATGTTCCCAGGGTTTATGAAAATTTCACAGTTAGTGATGCCACTTACCCGGGTGGAAGCTTGTGTATTTCCTACCAGCCGTTTGTTATAGTCCTTAAAAAGCAATTTCTGTTTCTATTTCCCTTTGCTTTGAACTTTGAATATCGTTACTTTACAGATATTGTTTATGCTTAAACGGCAACATTACACTCTAACTAAAAGTGTGTTTAAAAAGTGAAATCATAATCAACCACCCCTTTAAATATTCAAGCAAAAAAGGGAACTCATTATTTGAGCGCTGTGTGGAAAGTGTTGTGAGATGAAACATCAAAAGCCCGTACCCAGAAAGTGTTTTCTTGATCATGAAAAGACAAATTCACACACACATTTTGTCAAAATGTCCATCTTGGCAAGTATGCTATTTAACACAGTTGGTTATGGCTTAAGTAAACATAAAGAGTAGAGCAAGGCGATATGTACAGTATCAGTATATTACGTACATTAGACTTAAAGTGATAGCAACCTAATAACCCTGCTGCTTTCTGCATTTTTAATGAAGAAAAAAAAATGACTCTTGACTCTAGGTTTAACATTTGATTAGTTTATTCAATGTCTCTACCTGAAAACTACTGTTACTTGTCTTGTTACTTAACTCTTTCCCTACCAGCGTTTAAAAAAAAAAAAGTTTCCCAAAAATATAATGGTCCCCAGAATATTTTATTGTGTATATATATCTGGGCATGCAATATTTCAAAATAAATAACAGAGCCCTGCTTATAAAAAACAAACAAAAAACGTATTCTAGCTTGATGCATTCTTTTTTTTATCAACACTTGAATATGGGTTTAGTTTCATAAAAAACACCATGTTGTGCAAAAAGATGAGAAATTTTATTTTTGTCATAGACAACATCCAGATTCAGAATGATGATTGAGTCCATTGACACCCCTAATGCTTGCACAGTTCTATAGCTCATCCTGGGTCCACATTTCATTTAGTAACATTAGGCAGTTCTGATTTATATGCTGTTTAATGTTGATGATCACATTAGTTTACATATGAGATTGCTCGGTTCTGCATTGTCTTTTAGTGGTGTTTTGATCAAGAGAATCTAAACTCATTCAGAAGATGCGCAATATCACCCCTCTAGCGTATAACAGTGAAAATACGGAAAGCCGGAAACTTCTGTGTTTAGCGGGGAAGCGTTTTCTCACAAATAACAAAAAAATCTGTGTTTGGCTGGGAAAAATGTAATAATGTTTAACATTTATTTTAGTTTTAGATGTGATATCGGAATTGCAATATACATTGTACATTTTCACTGGTTTTTGTAAAAACAGTTTCATGGCCAGTAAAAACTATTTATTTCCTTAAGCCTTGCCTTGCCTTGCCTTGCCTAAGTCATTGGCCATTAACAAGTGTGGCAAAAAGTGAGTTTATGTTTATGCAGCAAATGTCCAATAAAGGTTGGTTTAAAGCAACAAGAAAAAAAAGTTTGTATACTGTGCTTAATTTACTGTCACTTCTTACACCTCTTACAGGTTGTTGGCCTTGTTTGTTTCATTGTTTCGATAAATTATTAAGATAAATTATTAAATGTAAATGTAAAGCGCTTAATTAATGACATTTTCCCATTTTCCGAGACCTAATCTAAAGTGAGAACTATTTAGGATTAATAAGTTAACAAAGCATAAAAACATGATCTCTTTACACATGAGCTAATTAAATAATAATAATTTGGTTCATTACAGTGACAATGAATGACGAACTCACTATAGCCTATTAATATATAAACAATGTAGAGACTAAAATATGTTAACTATAAATCATCTATAAACCAATAGTTTGCAAATTATTTGTAGTACTGTATTACTGTACTAGCAAAATGTTTTGCAGTTTTCACAAAAATATCAAGCAAAACAACAGTTAAGCACCAAATCTGCATATTATGATGATTTCTGAAGGACAGACACTGAAGACGGGAGTAATGATGCTGAAAAATCTGCTATGTCATCATATGAATAAATTATAATAAAGATATTGTTTAATATTAAAGAAATTTTAAAATATATTTAAAAAGGTATTCTGAATTATAATACTATTTCACAATATTACTGCTTTTACAGATCAAATAGACAAAGCCATGGTGAGCTTCACGCTTCTTTGAAGATTTTTATTTTTTTTTAATCCTACCGATCCCAATTACTTTAAAACCAATTTTGACATCCATTGACGCCTGGCGAGTGGTAATTTTGGACCCTGTGTGGTAGTGAAAGTGTGTTGGATGGGTGGTGTGTGGGTTTGATGTCTTACTCTGTGTTGTTCGTACTCTGGTCCTCTCCGTCGGGCCTCCAGCTCCTCGTAGGCTGGAGCTGCTCCCTCTATACGAGCCTGAAGATACTCCCTCCTCAGCTGCTGGATACGGTCCATACTGCTAAAAAAAAGAAGAAGAAAAAAACACAATTCACTTAGCACAAATATTACATTAATGTAGAAATGTGATGGTGTGGCAATGTGGCTAAAGATCTGGGCTGTTAACCAAAAGGTTATAGGTCCAAAAAAGACTCCCCCTAGTCACTGTAAAAAAGTCTAAATGCCTTCTTAATTAAATTATCAAATTATTTTAAGAATACCATAATTTACATAACATAGAAGTGATTTATTGTCATTCTGTCAGTTAGTAGTACTACACAGATACATTACAAAAGTGGCAGTTGGTTTACTTAAAGGTGTCATGAACTGGCTTTTTTATATACTGTTGTCTAAGGTCAACTTTTCACTTCCACTTTTCACTTTTCACTTAACTTCCATCAACTGAGGACGTTTGCATGTTTTTTACATTCAAAACATCATAATTAATAAGTAATGGACTATTTTCTACACTGGTTTTGAGGCTCTCTCCTGAACTCTGGGTTTTGATGGCCTATTCACAATAGCACTGAAGACTTAAAAGTAAACGCCCACAGCTAGGATTGGAGAAGATTTGCATATTTAATGAGCTTCAGCTCTCCTGTCAGTTCACATGAGGGATTGTTTTGAAAACGGCAACCGGAATAATTCTCTGACAGAATTCTCAAAACGTATTTATCAAACAAACAAAATGATTTATCTCTCATCCACCCACTCTTTAAATATCAAGTCAAGAAAGTGAACAATGCAGATCAAGAAAGGAATGCTATTTCACTATTTAAGATTCATCGGCCTGCTGACATGCTTACGTTATGGTAGCCCGACTGGAAAACAGATAGCCCTGGGACAGTGAGCTATGCGAGCCCTTGCCTATAACATTACATGTCCGATCTGATCTGTTCTATAACAGATAAGGGATTATCCAGCCTGTGACAGTGTGCTAAGGTATGTTCTGTTAGACACATAAACATAATCAATACAATCTGTAGCAATGCAATACTATCACTTATACTATGGGGCTGTTGAATGCTTGAATCTGATTGGCTAATGAACGTTCTGTGGTGAGCAATTATTTTCTGGGAAACATAGTTCCAGGCAGCTCTCTTGACCGCATTAGAGTGCCATATCTCTTCGCATAGTTAACTGTAATAGTGGAAATTACAGGACTAAAAACAAGGGTACACATGACATTTTTTTCACTAGCGAGGTAATAACAGCGTTTTTTTAGAGACGCACAGAGGTAGCCTAACTCACACAAACTCTCTCTCTTTCTCTCTCTCTCTCTGTGTGTGTGTGTCTGTTGCTCTCGCTCTCTTTCTAATAACTTCATTAATAACTGCAGCAGAATGCCTCCGTTACCAGCTTTAAAATGACGTTTCGGAACTAGCAAAAGAGCCGTTGGAAGAGACGCGGAAGAAATAGTCCTACTCACAATAGCGATTTAAGTACAAAAACCGGACGAATCCCTTTAAATATATCGGATCGATGTCTTGAGGTGTGTTAACTGTAGTATAAGAGGAATAATTAACTCCGGGCTAGAAAACAAACTATATTCTATATTAGAAAAAATAATGCACACCTGAGGTGTAACAGCCACTCTGCTTGACATTGTGGCCTCATCACCACCTCGGGTGTGCATTATTTTTCTAATAATTCAACAGCCCGTCGTCAATTATTCCTTACATATAAAAAACGTTTTACTCACATAAGTGTGTTGCACCGTTCCTGTCGGATCATATATAGAAGGCACAGCATTGTGTTTTAATCTCAATATCTCTGCAAATCCAGTGTCGTCCTGTGTCTTGTTTACAAACGATTATCTTGCTATCTTCGGCGTGTTTATTGCTCGGTAAAGCGATCAGTTTAGCTCCACGAGTCGGTGGGCGGAGCTACAGAAGCAGTCTACACATAGAGGCGACGTTGTACCCTTCTAATACGTCATTGATTAGAGAGCCTCGTTTTCTGGGCCTGGTGTCTATAAAAGCTTTTCTTTTACTAACAAGGAAGTTTTCAGCTCTGAAACTTACAGAATATTCTTATATTACCATGAACTTTTATATATTAAAGGCTCAAGGGAATGTTGATTTCTCCATTCATCACCCCTTTAATTGGTGAGTTTAGTTTTTGTTTTTTAAGATGGTCTATTAAAATAGCTCAACTTTTAAAAATGTGTCTCAAGATCCCTGTGTTCCGTTCCACTTAGTGAAGCTCAAACTATCCCTTGTGACATTTGAACCTATAATCTTTTGCTTACCAACCCAGATCTTCAAAGACTAGGCTGCACCAGCCGCTAACATCCGCACACAGTCTCCTACGCATGAGTGCTATTTCCCTTCATCCACATTTATAGACCAACAGTTATACGCACCAGATAACACACAACCACCTGACCCCGGCCCACTCACACCCATTCAGAACAAAGCACCACTATCGATTTGACCTATACATTATTTGATGGATAAAAAAATCCAGAAGCCCAGTTTATCAGGCTGCTGATATGTCCGGATTGTAGCCACTTAAGAACAGTGTGGTAGCTCAAGCTACGGCTCTATCATCGGCACTTATCAGAAACGACACGGTGATGACAACTGAGCCAAAGCAGACAGAACGACTCAATTCTGTCAAAGATAATCAACAGCCACTTGTTACAGCCCACTTCATATCTAGCAAGAATCACAATCACACGCATGCAATGAAGATTTAGCATGATGCTGTAATTCTGAAAAAAAGAGGATATTTTTATTGCCTGATGCAATAAAAAAAACTACATCATCAAAAAACAAGCACCAGATATTATATCATCTAAATCTAAAATTCAGACTTTACTTATTCTTGTGTCATTTTCTTCTGTGGAACATAAAATTAGAACTTCAGCATAATGTTCAAGCTCTTTTCCATACAATCAAAGTGAGAAAATGAAGACCAAACTGAACTTTAAAGGGATAGTTCACCCAAAAATGAACTTTTGACGTTTATCTGCTTACCCCTAGGGCATCCAAGATGTAGGTGACTTCAGTAGAACACAAATTAAGATTTTTAACTCCAACCGTTGCACTGTGCCAGTCGTATAATGCATGTGAATGGGTAACAAAATCTATGAGAGTAATAAAAAAAAACAAATACAAATCCATATTAATCCCTGCGGCTCGTGACACATTGATGTCTTAAGACATGAAACGATTGGTTTGTGAGAGAAACACAACAGTATTTATATAATTTTTTTTACCTCTAATACACCACTATGTCCAACAGCCCTGAGCACGTGAGTGTTGTCTGTACACGATCTGGTGTAGTATACGTGAACAAACCTCACTCCCCCGATGTGATGGAGCACTCAAGGCTGGATGGAAAAAAAAAACATAGTTTCGTGTCTTAAGACATCGATGTGTTGTCACGAGCCACAGGGTTTAATTTGGATTTGTCTGTGCATGTGTTTTTTACTCTCATAGATTTTGTTACCAGTCAAACACATTATACAGACTGCAGTCTTCATTTTTGTTCTACTGAAGAAACAAAGTCACCTATTTCTTGGATGCCCTGGAGGTAAGCAGACAAACTTCAGATGTTCCTTTTTGGGTGAACTATCTCTTTAATGGTCACACACACTCACACACACACACAACATAAAAGCGTCATAAAAGAGGATGGCTTTTTGAGTTTAAGTATTCTGAATCCACATGGATTCGTACAGTTAATGTAAAATAAACTTCCAGGACTTTCAAGGACTTCTCAAGCACTGCTTTTTTTGGTTTACAAAAAAAGTTTTTTTTTTGGTTTACAAAAAAAGTTTTTGCAAAACTTTTTTTGGACTACAACCTACAACCAAAGATCTCACGTATCAAACAATATCTTTATTATCCTTTAAATTCTAAAAAAAAGTAAATAGAAAAATAAAAACAAACTAATAAAACTAAATGGTACAAATGAAGTGCAGCACATTGACCATTGAAAAGGTACTATGACAAAATACAAATGTCACTGCACTAAAAAAAAAAAAAAAAAAAAAAAAATCAGGTCTCCAATCACATCTAAATTTTTTAGTCGGCCGAATTGAATTTCTGTAAATTAAATTCCATCAATTCACAGAATTTCAATTCGGCCAAATGAAAAAAAATTTAGATGTCACTAGAAAATGTTCAATTGGAGACAATTTTTTATTTTTTTTTTGTTACAGTGTATGACAAACTGATTTCCCCCCTCATGTATATATGATTGAACTGAGAAATTGACCTGTATCATTTACTTGGATATTTATGAGCAATTTCACACTTATAGCCATGCAAAATTACTCTATAGCTACATCAAGCGGACTGTAGCGTTAATTTTGCATGACAATATTGTTTTATCAATAACATTAAACACTAATTTCACATTTACTGTCATTCAATAATTCAATCACTTTTTAAGTACCTTTTGATAATTACGCTGTTTTCAAGGGTTTTCCAGGAATGACATTTCAAAAAGTCAAATCCAAGTACTTCAAGCACTTTATGCACCTTGTACAAACCCTGAGATAGCTTTATGTGAAGAACACAGACATTTCAGACATTATTTACTAAATATCTTCCATGTGACAGCAGTCCACTAAAAAAAATCATGGTTGATTAATGATTCAAAAGGTTAGTTCACCCAAAAATGAAAATTCTGTCATTTACCATTATGTTGTTCCAAACCTGTGAGTTTCTTTCTTCTTTTGAACACAAAAAAATATATTTTGAAGAATGTTGGAAACCAGAAAGATGATGGTAGCCATTGACTACTAAGATTCTTCAAAATATCTTCTTATGTGTTCAACAGAAGAAAGAAATTCATACAGGTATGAAACAACATAAGGGTGAGTAAATGACAGAATTTTCTTTCCTGGATGAACTATCCCTTGAGTTCAATGAAACTAAAATTTGAGTTAATACAAAGAAACATATGGTTTAATCAACAGAAACTCAAAATACTGTTATCTGACCGATATTAGCGAATTTTAGTATCCTTTTATGTTCAAACAGAAGAAATTCATGTGGGATTTGAAAGGCATATGGTGAGAAAATTATGGCAGAATGTAGATTTTTGGATGAACTATCCCTTTAATATTGTTCTACTTGTCCAAAGCTCAATAAACATCTCTGCCTTTCCAGACATGGCAAAATGATGCCCTTATCAAACGTTCAAGAGGGGAATGTGAGATATTTCTCTTTCTCAAATATTGTGTTGTGGCACAGAACTGTGGAAGTGTGACATGGGAGATAAAGTCCTGTCAGTCATCTCACAGCTTCCAACACACAAACACCAAAATCAATCCCTCAACGCTCGGCTAACACAAACACAACCTTTCCATAACTGTTGCTTCCCATTGTCAACACGCCAAGCAGAACAGCCATGTTCACCATCTCAGTGAGGGGTGCATGCAGCGATCAGATGCTGTGGGTGAGGATCCTATCGTAAACTTCACACATCAGACAGACATTTTTCAGGACATCAACCCCTGGGGTACAATCCCAGCTGCATATGTACTATGAATGTGCAGCTGGAAATAAAAGGTGGCAGATAATAATGAGAGGGAAAAACACAGTTAAAGTTAAAAGACTGCATGCACAATAAAGGTCAGCAATGTTTTGATAACCTTAATAAAAATGAAATAGTAAATATTGGATAGAAAAGAAAAAGAAAACATCCATGATTTATCAAAATCACACAGGGGCAGATCGCTAACACAGCTTCTCCATGCGGTAGCATGTCAGGCAAAAAATTAACAGTTCGAGAGGGTGAAGAATTTTGTATTATTACAATCTTATTGTAAAGTTACCCTGAAATAAAGGGGAATTACTAAAATGACAAAGCAATATTTTATCTGTAAAAAAGATCATAAAATATGAAACAATATATGTTACAAAACAACAATAACATTTGTGAATAGATATTATTATTCACAAATCAAATGTGTCTCACATTTTTAGTGTAAAATATAAATGTTCCCATATGACAACACTGTACCACAATGTAAAAATAGGAATGTTGCCATATGGGAATGCTGGACTACAGTGGAATTGCAGAAATGTTTCCTATTGGGATTTATTATAGATAATAGCATCAACAATAGATTGCAGTTATCTATTTATTTAAAGTGTTTACTCTAGTATAGTTGTGTTTATGCATAAGTTACACAATTATTTATTATTTTAACAAAGTGAATACAGCGATATTGCATCTAAAAATGTGCATCCAAATAGAAAACAAAATAATAATTTTATAGAAAAACTACTTTTGACCATTTTCCATTGTGGTACAGCGTTGCCATATGTTTGGCAATTTTTCCCTAAGTTGAACCCTATATATATATATTTGTATAATTGAATATATATATATATATATATATATATATATATATATATATATATATATATATATATATATATATATATATATATATATATATATATATATATATATAAAATATTTAATTGTTAGAACAATGCAGACAACAGTGGGTTAAAATAACACACAACACAGATTTTTTTTTTTTTTTAAACATCAAATGTGTTTTCACTTTCAGAGAAGAAAAAAAGGACAAAAATCTAGTTAAGTGGAGGTGTAAATATGAGTGCTCAACATGTAGTTATATCTCCCTGAAGAGAACAGACGTGTTTTCACAATAAAACTACAACTCTACAACTCCAGAACAAGTCGTACTTTCATCAAAAACTAGCGTAGGCTGACAAATTTACAAAATTCCCTCATTCTCCCTTTAGACGCACAACACCAAAATTCAATTTATGTTTTTTTTTCCTTCAAGTCCAGACCAATCAGATTATCTGAGAGAGAGAGCGATAGAGAGACAGAGAGAGAGAGAGAGAGAGACAGAGAGAGAGAGAGAGGAGAGAGAGAGAGAGAGAGAGAGAGAGAGAGAGAGAGAGAGAGAGGGGGGGGGGAGTGTGTGTGAGAGAGAAAAACTTGAAGAACAGAGGATGAATGAGACAGTGGAGGGATTAGATTAAGACAAAACAAATTAACATGTCTTTTTTTAAAAGCTCGTTAGGCAGACAGCCCGAGTGCCAGGCATTCCAGAGGGATGATGCTGTGGGAACGGGCCAGAGCGCTGCGACCCGGTGGCCACACGCACACTCAAACTCCTTTACACGGGACGCTGAACCCGTACAGTGAGGTCTCAAAAACAAGCCAACAGTATATGCAAAAACACACACACACACATTTGGTTTGCTATCTTTGTGGGGACTTTCCATAGACATAATGGTTTTTATACTGTACAAACTGTATATTCTATCCTCTTACACTAACCCTACCCCCTAAACCTACCCATCACACAAAACTTTCTGCATTTTTACATTTTCAAAAAAAAAAAAAACTAAATCTGTTTGATTTATAAGCTCGTTTCTTCGTATGGATCTTAATTTAGGTCCCCACTGTGACACGAGTCCCCATGAGTCAGTGTGCATTCAAGCTGAAGTGCACACTGGGATAGAAAAACATGAACACACACACACACACACACACACACAGGGACAGAAAACAAGAAAAGTCCCATGGTTTAATAACACACACTTACACGCACACACACACAAAACTAGCCAACCTCTCTCCATCACATGCTGTCATAAACAGCCTTTTTCATCTGTTGTTCTTTCAGGAACAATAAAGATTCCTGTGACTCAAACAGGCCTAATGTTGCTGCTGCAATCCCGGAGGTGTTGCTGTGAAGCATGCATTCAGATGCACACACAAACACACATTTCTGCTCTTTTTCCCTCCGCTTTTCTAAGCCAAGCAGCATACCATGACATCAAAGCCAACTCATGTTGTTTAACGTCCTTGTCCAACTAATTTAAAACACATATACAGATATACTATACATAGTCAC
The DNA here is from genome assembly GCF_024679245.1 of Pseudorasbora parva. Taxonomy (NCBI): domain Eukaryota; kingdom Metazoa; phylum Chordata; class Actinopteri; order Cypriniformes; family Gobionidae; genus Pseudorasbora; species Pseudorasbora parva. The sequence continues at coordinate 22,258,580 of NC_090176.1, read as the reverse complement.
ATAATCAAACAAACATACAGTTACCAAACAGATTGGATTTGCAGCTACAGAAAAACAAAGTTAACTCTTTTTGGTAAAATATATTGTTGTCAGACTATATCAACAGTTAAAAGGCTATTCAGCTCCTTTTCAAAAGAAGAAAAATAATAAAAATGCATAATTATTGGATTTCGTGTGAATTCACGTGATTGTTTTCCAATTTAGTACAGTATATGTGCAAATCTAAAATAATACAGGATAGCGAAATCTCAGATTTATTTCTCAGAACAAATAAAATAACCTCGCTCAATCACTCCATCGAAAACGTACACAAAATGCATATTTGCATCAATTCAATTGTAATAAAAATTTACCCCACACTTTATAGACTTAATCTTACCAGTGAAAATATATTTTTCAATCTATGACATGCATTTAATTTAAATATTTTTTACATGATCAATGCCATTTTCAATAAAAACCTTTTTTTGCAGTAATATTAATGTGTATTTTCTATAGTATTGGTGCCTATTGGTGAATTTAAAGGCCTCATAAAGACAGTGGTAAAAAAGGCTTGGGGTTGTCTTGCTGAGAGGATACTGTTCTAATATTTCTTTTTATTTTTATTTTGTATTTGTTGTATTTAAACATGTTGTCTAAATATTTGGCTGGTATACCTTGGCCAGTCTCTCTTGTAAAAGAGATTTTAATCTCAATGAAACTTCCAGGTAAAAAAAAGGTAAATAAATACATTGAATCCAATGAAGAATGAGTATTTTGTCTGCAATATCCATACACATAGTAACATATAGTATTTGGCATTTCATGTGTGTTTTTTTTCCAGGGAATCAAACACATGACCTTGGGGTTGCTGTCGACATGCTCTACCAGTTACACACCCCAACATGAAATTAATAAATATTATTGACCTTATTGTGCAATGAATGAATAGTGGCATTTGCTTTATTTATTTTTCTTCTTGTAACCAAGGACATGCAGGAGGGAAAAAAACACATTATTGGGGGGAAAAACATCACATTATAGAAAGTCAATAAGATATGAACGTTTTTCTTTTTTTTCACTTCAGTATCAACATTCAGTATCAGTACCCACACACACACACACACACACACCACAGAAATGACCCTCTACATGAGAGAAAAGCTCTGAGGCATCAGGCCAAGAGTTGCACTGCGGCACAGATCAGGGTGGGCAGCAGTAGGTCAGACAGACAGCGGCTCATCTAGGGGGGGAAGACCCAGAGTTATGCCCCTGTTACAACCCCTCCATTTTTCACTTCTCAATCTCAGTGATTGGAGAGCTGAGAGAATGGAGCGGGAAAGTGTAGTAGCATCCATCTTCTCTCCACCACACTCCCTCACGGCTACTTTACACAATTTATGAGGCAGACAGCATAAAAAAGAGCGAAAGAAAGCGAGACCAGGGGATGAAAATCACATGCAAGTCTTGATCCAAATCCTGTATTGATTGGAACAGTGAATAGGTCCATAAAATACTAATACATAAAATATTATGACCTTTTACAGCTAAATTGGAATTGACTACAATGGTGAGCGATAGCATTATGCATAAAAACCTGCTGCGGCGGTTGTACTTCACATTAATGGCGTCTGAAATGGGCTGATGCTGTTGATTTCTTCAGCGTGTGACTCTTAGTGGGACGACGTGCAAAACTGCAGGTCTAGACTAGCGCACTAATTCATGTCACAAGATTAGTAAGGTCGCGACAACAAATACAACAAGACAAGCAAAAAGCATCGCCGCCTTCCAAGTCTTTCTGGGAAAGGGGGGGGGGGGGGGGGATAAAACGAGCAAATCCACGATTAGATATTAGAAATCTGTGTTTAATCGTGTTTTTTGGATGTGAAGACAAAGAGACCACAGGAGAATTACAGCATCGCTATGAAATGCACTGGAGACCACTGGTTTTACAACATATGCTCATTATATTGCATAAAATAATTTGTGGGTGGCTGACATGAAATGAAAAAGTGCTGTGGTGTGATGTGATATAACTAAAAAAATATATATATATATATATATATTAACCTTTTTCTAGTTCTTCTGTAATTATTTAACCTCATTATAATCTCATATTAATTGAGAGACATGGAATATTTATACTGTAAAATGTCACAGTTGAGAATCATTAAAAAATAATATGGAGACAAAGTGTGATTAAATATTGTGAGAATTTGCCAGCTACATGAGTTAAAATATACATTTGTACATTTGAACCTAAAATTTATGATCACAAAGGAATGATCTGCGCTTCTTTTTGTCTTAATTATTTTCCCCATTTAATTTTAATTTGACGTTACACAGGCATTTTACCTCTCACAGAACACTCTCTGACCTGCCAGAAGTAAAATAATTCTACATATTACGTTTATTAATATTTGTGGATTTTTCACCCTACGTTGGTAGAGTGGAGCGATTCGATCTCTTTTATTTATTTTAAATATAATGTTAATTTATCCATTTATTGTATTAACCACATTAATAAAGTGATGTGTATCAAGACTGGAATCAGCTTCAAGCTAAAACATTTCAAATATGAGGTTTTGTGAACACACAACCAAATAAATCAGCTTCGCTCTAAAGGTATTCGGTAGTTGCACAAACCACATACACGCACACGCCATAAAGCACCAAACGCGTGCATTTATTTTCGGCCTGTGGTTCCCAAGCAAGCCATTTCCCCTGCAGTGCCTGGGCTGTGTAGTTATGCTTTCAACACTCCATCATGCAGCCATCATATCCAGAACGCCTTAATTACTGCTGCCATTTTGACTGAGCACCCTCCTCACCCTCCAAATGAATAACACCATCAATGTTTAATAAGGGTCCTGCTCTAATCAAAGACACAGGCACACACCTCTCACTCAAATACACATGAGTGCACATACACTCACCCCCGAATATACACATAGCCTGCAGTTCCAAACATAATCATAAACTCAGCTGGTCACGCACAGAGGGAACCCAACATTAATATGGCTACAGGCTATGGAACAGGGGGTGATGGAGGGGGAGAGAGAGAGAGAGAGAGAGAGAGAGAGAGAGAGAGAGAGGGGAGGGAAAAATACTATGGTAGTCAATGGGGCTCAAAATCTGCTTATATACAAACATTCTTCCAAATATCTTTCTTTGTTTTCAGCAGAAGAAAGAAATTAAGGTTTGGAACAACTTGAGGGAGAGTAAATGATGACAGAATTTTAATTTGTGGGTAAACCAACCCTTTAACTCTTTTTCAGAATGGCATATTACAATACTAGCCATTTACTATTTTTGCAGTGTGTATACTTTGAATGGAGTACAAAAGTGCTGTATGCATGGAATGGACGATCTACCGCAGAATATCCCGAATACAAGCAAGGAATATCATTTCCTGCAATGCAATGTGCTCAACCTTACAATCCATTTAAGTGTGACAAATAGACCGACCAAAGTCATTATACTTGATATATTAGTAAACAAAATAGATATGTCTGGTATATAGACAAGTAGTCACATAAATGAAAAATATATCTTATGCTCTCTATAAAAGCAATACAATGTTAACATTTATGAAATATTACAATTTAAAATAACTTATTCTTTGAATATATTTAAAAATGTTTATTAATTCCTGTGATGCAAAGCATTCCTCCAGTCTTCAGTGTCACATGATTCTTCAGAAATCTTGTAATATGATGATTTAATGCTCATGAAATGAATATCAGTGTTGAACAGTGGCAACCCCTGAAGGGAACAGCCGAAAGAAAAAGAAGAAGATTGCATTGCTACAGATTGTATTGATTATGTTTACGTGTCCAACAGAACATACTTAAGCATGCTGTCACAGGCTGGAGAATCCCTTATTTGTTGGTTCATCGTGATTCAGGATCCGACTCTGACATACATGGGCCAGGGCTCGCAAAGCCCAACATCCCAGGGCTATGTGTTTTCCGGACGGGCTACCAAAATGTAAGCACATAGGCAGGCCCTTAAATCTTAAATAGTGAAATAACATTCATTTCTTCAGGGGAGCTCATTAAATATACAAATCTTCTCCAATCCTATCCGTGGGCGTTTACTTCTTAGACTCCGGTGCTGCACGCCCATCAAAACCCAGCGTTTAGGAGAGAGCCTCAAAACCAGGGTAGAAAATAGCCTATTACTTATTAGTTATGATGTTTTTGAATGTAAAAATCATGCAAACGCCATAAGTTGACCTCAGACAACAGTTTAACATTTTTTAAAGGTTCATGACACCTTTAAAGTTGTCCAAATGAAGTCCTTAGCAATGCATATTACTACAAATACAACATTTTTTATATATTTACAGAAGGACATAATATATAAATATCTTCATTGAACATGATCTTCACTTAATATCCTTTTAGAATCCTAAAAGAAAAATCTATAATTTTGACCCATACAATGTATTGTTGGCTATTGCCACAAATATACCCCTGTGACTCAGACCCAGGTTTTGTGGTCCAGGGTCACATAGATATTAATAATTTGCTTTGGTTTCAATACGATTTAACAAATAATAGTCTTTATGTCATGCTAAATATGTTACTTACACTGTATTAACGGGTCTTAAAAAATGGAAAATCATAAATGCTGTTATATTTGAGAAGATTCCTTAGGAATCATCCTTGGAATCAAAGGAAAACCACTGATAGCCCACTGTAGCCTACACTTGTTTTAAACATGTATTGCTGGTTTAAAAATGATGACTGTATACAGTGTAGTAGTGAGATGTGTATAAGCAGTGAGAATGGCTCAGAAGAAGGGGATAGAGGTGGTGGGCGGCAGCAGGAATCAAATAAGGGCACTGGCTCTCCGGATAGCGTTTCCTCCGATAAGCTGAGCCACAGCACCTGGTGACTAAGAAAGGCTTAATTTGCACTCTGCTCTTTCCCTCACAGAAGCTCATTCTACAGGAGTGTTACAAGAGAAAGTTCAATAAAGGGTAAAGATATTTATTTTCTCTCTCTCCTAGTGGCAGGGGAGCACGGCATTAACTACAGCCAATGGTATCGATTCCCTTGGGTCAGCGGTGTGTCTGTGTGACTGCGACGAGGGGGGAATTTAGTGTTCGGCCGCGAAACAACAAGAGTTGCGATTTTATCTATTAATTTCATACTCAAGTGACTGGGTAGTTGGCCGGCATCCCATGGAGGCTGAGAGATGGGAGATATTAAATGAATGGAGCCATTAATGGGCTGAGGAACCTTGCCTTAAAGGGATAGTTCACCCCAAAAAATAAATGGTCATCATTTACTCCCCCTCATGTTGTTCTAATCTCATTTGACTTAAAGGAGAAATTCTTCAGAATTTTAAATATTTCCATGCCAGTGTTTTTTACAATCTAGCTTCATATATTCTTTTTTTTTTTATCACCACTTTAATGTGGGAAAGTTTAATAAAAAAATAACAAGGAAAAGCTGTGAAAATCAAGTTGTGTTTTTTTTTTTTTTTTAAACAAAGACTACAATGTGCATAAGAAATGTTTTTATTGCTTGTTTTTGCTTTTTTATTGCTTGTGTTTGTTTCCGCAGATTCTGTACTCTTTCAGAAGATGGTTCATAGCTACCTTATAACTGTGAAAACATGAAAAGCCGGAAAATTCCATTAATGGTGGTGAAGCAATGTCTTATGTCTATGGGTTTTAAACATTTTAATGCCAAATACCAGTGTCAGTTTATAATTTCATTAAAAAAATTTTTTTTATATATATATTTCAAGTTTAGTAAATGTGCTTAACATATTGCATTAAACCAGTTTGATTATTATCAGCTTAATATTACACATATTTAAATAATTTTTGGTAACGCTACTTAGCCTTTATGTATAATGCCTTATACTGGCCTTCATACAGGTACGTTATAATGCATTATATTGTTTCATAAATAAATGTAACCAAAGTTAAAATTCATTGTAATATTTGCAGATTGCGTGTTTGTGTTTTAATGCATTATAGTTTCTAAAGGTGTAATAATGAATATTTAAGTACTATAATATATCATGTGGTAAAAAAAAATTCATCAGACCATACAATGCATTAAAAATAATTTTTATATTAATATTTAATACTAATAAAAACTATCAGATGACCTCAGAAGACTTAAGAGGATAGTTCACCCAAAAAATGAAAACTCTCATCATTTACTCACCCTCAAGTTGTTCCAAACTTGTATGAATTTCTTTCATCTGCACAACACACACTTTAGAAGAATGCGGGAAACTAAACAGTTGGTGGACCCCATTGACTTCTATCGTAGGGGAAAATGGAAGTTAACAGGGCCCATCAACTGTCTGGTTACTGACATTCTTCAAAATATCTTCTTTTGTGTACTGCAAAACAAAGAAATTCATGCAGGTTTGGAACAACTTGAGAGCGACTTAATGATGACAGAATTTTAACCCATTATTGGGTGAACTATCCCCTAAGTCTTCGAGGTCATCTGATAGTTTTATTAATATAAAAATAAATTGGAACTATTCCTTTAGGAGTCTATTTAGGAGTTGGATGTTCTCTGTTCACCATTCAATTATATTATATGGAAAACCACAGCAGGAGCATTCTGCTAAACATCTGTGTTTTGTGTTTTACAGAAGAAATAAAGTCAAAGGGGGTTGGAACAACATGAGGGTAAATAAATAATGACAGAATTGCACAGATACACGCACACAATGTGATGTGTGTGGAATATCTCGGTTCTTTTATCCTCCATCTCACTGCGTTCACATCTTTGTTCATCTCGTCACCCCGCAGTGAACAGTTTTCCCTCTTTGTCTCGACACAACCCCCTGCCAGGTCTGAGGGCGGCCTCTCTCACTGTCTATTAACGGTTGTATGCTGGAGAAAAACTTCAGGTCAGCAGATCTTAAGAGTTGGATAAATGATGGTTTAAAGCTGGAGGGGCACACATAAATCCAACAGACATGTCTGCTTTGGACAATGGAGACACAGACATCAAGAGAAACGATGAACAGAGCCATGTGGCACAGAGCAATCTGTTCCTTCATCTCTGAAATTGACCGAGAAATCGTCTGTCCTTAAGAGCGAGACACTCTGCTGATTTACACTCTGTAAAACGAGAGACATCAGTTTCTGACCTGGAGAGCTGCAGAACAGGACAGAAATGCTGGAATTGACACACACACACACACACACACTCACGGGCGTGCATGTCAAACACACTGAGGGCCGTCAGGGGGAATCTTGATGTAATCCACCAATTTGATTCAGAGAAGCTCATTAGGTTGATAATCGGCATTCTTCTGTCAATCACACGCTCCCAAATCAAAAATCAATTCAATTCAAGCACTCTTTATCATGCCTGTTTAACACACATTATTACCATATTACCCCAGGCCAACAAGCGAGAGCTTGAGTGGGTAAGTACACCTGAGAAACCAGCAGAAGAAAAGACATTGCAATCTGAATTTACTAAATATCAAAACCCAGAGGACATAAAGAAGCTTTCTGGATTCAAGCAATAAGGTATGAAAGGTCACACAGCACACTGAGCCATGATTTAAGCCTCGAGTGAACTTATTGCTCATATAAACTTACTACATAATGCAACAGTGGCACACACACCAGGCTCTAGACTGAGACAAAAATTGTTGAGAAAGCGAGAAAAAAATAAAAATGTAGGACAACAATTTAGGATCTGTTGTCATTAGTGACAGTCGATAAAACTTGATAATTATTGCTGCAAATAACAACGGACACATCATGAGCCATGATGTCCAATTTGTGAAAAAAGAGACTTTTCTAAAGTGAGTCAGTCAGTCAAAAATATTTATATAACAGCCTCATACTCAACGTGTTGGTTACTTCTGTTAAAGCGAAATTCAGATTTTGATGACATCATCGCAGACATCAAATCTTCTGTCGAATCGAATGCTCCCTCGAATCTAAATCCCGCCTCCTACGCTGCTTCACACATTTACTCATTTCTACATGGTGAAAGGCACATAGCACACTAAATATGCGATAGGAAACGATTCAGTGTAAATATGCTTTCAGTTGAGGCGAATGAAGTCTGTTTTCAAGTTAGTTTCACACACCGCAGCAGCGCGTGCACACCAACGGCTCTGGTCTAAAGTTAGTCTACAGACACGAGAGCGGCGCAGACAACAAAACACATCGGACCCATTTGAATTATGCACAGAGTTCTGCATTTAAAAGCGATATGGAGGAGATTATGATGATAAATGGTTAGAGGAAACTGGCTTCACCAAACAGAAAGGCTCTAGTCAAACTGTATATTAACGAAACGCTATTGGCCATTTCAAAAATGGGGAGGCGCTACTAAAAGCTGAAGCCGTTTCAGGGAAAATGACGTCAACACATTGAATAATGTGGCGCGGTTCAAGGCACTTCAGTGGGCCTATAAGGGTAAGGTTAGGTGTAAGGGAAGTGTCAACAGTGTAATTATAAATGTAACTACAGAAATTAATTACAGATGTAATTACATGCAGGTCATTTTTAAAATGTATACAATGTAAAAACGTGTGTACACGATTTAAATGTTAGTACATAGTAGTTATGGCCACCTATTGGCAATAATATGATATTATTGGTCATTGTTTAACATATGAGTTACAGCTGTAGGTTAAAATGTAACTTTATTTGAGTGACATGTTGGAACTATAACCAACACAACATTTTTTTTTCTTCAAACAGGCAGAAATGTGCTTTCAGAGCAGAGTGACATTTATATAGCACAAATACAATTAAGATCATTGAGAGAGTGACAAGCTTAATTTAAGTTTGAACATCTGGGGAGTCTCCTCTGTATTTTCTACCGCACAAGATGTGTGATAAACGAGCATTCTTCAAATTACACTGTACGCAATTGGATAGTCCTTCAACCAATCAGACCAGAAGAGGCGTGATCAAGGGCCATTATTCAAGTGACTCTGTACGTAATTGGATAGTCCTTCAACCAATCAGATTACAAGAGGCGTGATCAACGGGCAACGACCACCATCACCATCACTTCTCTATCCGTCATTGTGTTAAACCAGCCAATAGGGCGCCAGGTGGATAAGCCAGCCTGTGATTGGCAAAGAAGTGATTATCTTTCCCGCAAAAGTGTAACAGAAGCACAGCTGGAGTAGCCTGACAAGCCAGACCCACATCAAGATGTTTGGTCTGGAAACTCACCATTGACAGGGCTCAATCCGATGGGCGGGATAAACGATTGTCTTTCAAACTCCCTCTGCACGTGATAGGATAGCGCTACACCAACCAGAGCAACGAAGGTGAAGCGGAGCTCGTTGATAGATTAAACATTCGCCGTATCCGTTCGGCAAAACTCAGAACACATCTTCCCTTTTTAAGAATGACTTCAGTGCCGTTCTTTGTTCTTTTCTCAGAGAAAAGCTTGACTCCAAGTCTTCCAGAGTCGCGGTCAAAGCTGATTCAAAAAGACCGCCGTTTGCCAGTTTCTGTGTTTACTAGAGGCACGCAAACACAACTCGGCCGTCGTCATTATGGCCCCGCCCACGACCCTATACACGATGTGATTGGCCTAACCAGAGTTTGGGGATTACAGCTCAGATGGGTATTGAGAGTTGCTAGACGACACTCGCGGGCAGATTAGATTTGCTGCCGCTAGGGTGCGTCTAGATTTCTAGGCTACAGCTGGAATGCTGTGTTGACCAATCAGCATTAAATCTGTTAGTGTCAGATGGGATAATTCAATCATTCGCATCAGAGGAAAGAAAGTCCGCCTCTACTTCTCCAACCAACTGATGAATCATGACCCTCATCACGCAAGCGAGAAATACGAGCAATTGTGAAGACCATGAGGCCGTGGATGCTGTAATGGACACATCCTTGTTTGGACGAGGAGAGGAAAGGACCAGACCTATCAGTTTCCCACAACTCTCCCCTCGAGTAATTTTGCGGCCGGCTTCAGCGGCCTAATTGGTGGACATTTTCAGAAATGAAATTTGACAACAAAAGATAGCCCGCAATGACAGGCTGGCTCCCAGGCTCCCTAAGCAGAAGTGACGGCACTTTTTATATGCCATCTACAATTGAAGAAATAATTAGAAGTATTTTGGCTGGTGTAACATTATTTAGACAGGCCATCAATGTTCGCCGACCCCTCCCGCGTCCTCTCGTTTGCAGGTGAAGCTCAATTTGTGCCTGGACTGTTTCATTAAAACACGAGTCACACCGGCTCAGCCTTTGTAATGCAGGCAGAGTGCATTCTGGGTAGGCAAATCTGTGTCTAAGAGTAAGGCGGTAATCAAGTCTTCTATCCTCAACCCTCAATTCTAAAATTGTGCACCTCCGAAAAGGTCTAAAAACGAAAGAAAATAAAGCATTTCCCTTTCAGTTCAATCAAGCTGAGATGGAATAATGAGGTGAATATAATTTAAACCAATCTGTGATTTCTGCTTTTTAGAAATAAGCTTTCACATCCTCCTGTTTCCAAAAACAGAACGGCACAGTATGCAGCGGCATGACTTGTTGCTAAGCTACAAGATGCATCTAGAAGAAACCGCTAAGTGAATGCTTTGTGCGAACGCACACACGTGCGTTTGAGTGTGCATGCTTTTTGTGTCTCGAACGTGCTTCAATGGGAGAGAGATGTGGAATTGCTTTTCTTCAATGAGTGACAGGCAGGAAGTTCTTGAACAAATATGAGAGGAGGAAATGCGAAATGAAAAAGGGGAAAATAGAATGAGGGAAGTGCATTGAGAGGAAGAGAAAAGCTCAGGGGCGGAACGCACGAGTAGCACTTGTCCGGTTCTCCAGATTAGGCCAGATGAATCATAAGGACACCGAGAACCCGAAACCAGAAGAAACTTCCTCTATACGCTTTTATTCTCAGTCTTTCAAAGCCTATTCACATGAAGTCTGAACTTTCGGGCACAAAAAAACTGCACAAAAAGATTTCAGAATGAACAATGAACCTCTATGAACTTGTTATATGGTGTATTTTTATTTGGAGGATGAACTTCTTTAAATGCTGATCCATTCAATCAGTAATTCAACTGTTTCAGCAAAAAACAAAAAAGTTGCCATCAGAGAATGTGCAAATCTTTGGTACATTTAAAAATAAATATTGTCGTATATGTCATCCGTACCGAACATCTATCAAACATGTCTTATTTGGAAGCTAATCTTTTTAGATGGGAAAAATATATATGCTGAAAAATATTTACATATATTTTTATTTTTCAATGTTATACTGTCAAGCTCATTTGTTACACTATAGACTTCGTTACACCCCCCCCCCCACACACACACAGACCTAAAAATGTTGACCTTTTTGCCTCCAAAACATGATTTTATTTTATAATGTTCATGAAACAAGATGGTTGCTCTGACCATCAAATATATCAGATGAAGTGAGTCATACTGTTTTCATCTACTTTTAACTTTAATATTTGGTATGTCCACTCTAGCATAGTGTCAATATATTTCAACACTAATGGTATCCCATGCATTCTGCAACTGAAGCCAAAGGCTTTCCTTTGAATGTACAGTAGATCGGTCCCCCTTTTTTTTTTTTTTTTTTTTACTCGCCCCAAATGTGCTCGATGGGGTTGAGGTCTGGACTTTGAGGGACCAGTCCATCATTTTCAATGTTCCCGCAGATTCCTTCCATGGCAGTTACTTTCGGCAATAGTTAGAAGAATGTTAAATTAAGTCCTCTTGGAAAATAAAGACTAAATATTGATTTCTGATTTTCCTATATGTTGAAACATTAGTATTGTGTTGTTAAAAAATGAATAAATCTAGTTTACTTTGCATTATTCAAAATCTGAAAAAATGTTACCAGCTGTCATTCTTTTGGAAATAAATGCACTCTATATATATATATATATAGAGAGAGAGAGAGAGAGAGAGAGAGAGAGAGAGAGAGAGAGAGAGAGAGAGAGAGAGAGAGAGAGAGAGAGAGAGAGAGAGAGAGAGAGAGAGAGAGAGAGAGAGAGAGAGAGAGAGAGAGAGAGAGAGAGAGAGAGAGATTACATATATTCATATTATTTATATATTTCAATAAAATATTGAGGCCTTTAATCTAAAAGAACTTCATGATTAGTTTGTTGTCAATCTGGGCTTTTCTAACACGGTTACGATATCTTTTAGACACATTGAAAACACATTAAACCCTCGTTGCAGGAGACAGGAGAGATGGTGAATGAGAGAGACAGAGAAGTGGTGTCAGGACAGGGAAGGATTCGCAGATACAGGGAGACACTTAAGGGAGCGGGCTGGCACTCTTTAAAAGCAGCCGAACGCGCCTGCAGCTCTCATTCAGCTCAGCAGAATGGCTGATTAATTAACGGGCAGAAAAGCACTCCAGCACTCACACAACCAACACTAAAAGCTTTTCTTTCTCCATCTAGTGATTTCTATAATTATTTTGATGGTGAGGCTGTGCTCCAGGCCTCAAGAAAGCGGGGAAGGAGGAGGTGGAGGGTACATGTGGAGACGAGGAGGGGAAAGAGCCTTAACCGTGTTTTTTTTGGTGTTTTTTTGGGGCCAAATCTTTCAGTGAGTTATCTGGGCACAATGGCTGCTGATGGGGGACGTAAGTAGACATTGGTAACCTGTGGAGTAGCTCTTGATGGGTTTGCACCGTGTTTTAGACTGACCCTGCCGGGGTTACATTGAGGATTGGAGGACTGTTTGCTTAGTGCAGTGTGGGGGCTATTGTTCTCGAGCACATCCAGGACACGGCATTCAAATGGCGAGGTAGAGTGCCGACTGGAGAGCTGGTAACCTTGTAGACCCTTTATTCCTCTTATCAAACCGATTCCTCACTTTTTCCTCATATGTTTGTCTCTAAAAGTGTTTTTGGAGATGTGGAAGCATAGGTTGCCACTCTCCAGCTCTCCGTTGGTCTCTGAAGAACTCAGTCGCCCCTGTGCAGATAAGCGAGTCACCTGTCTGCCCCCTCCCTCTCTATCTGGAGGGAACAATGATTATTTTTTAATTGGAGCGGAGCAGAGCTCTGGAGAGTCTGGTTGTTATAGTAACTTTCCACGTTCAAGTGTGCTGGGCCTCTTCAGGGCTGAAGGAGCAGCTCGCTGCGAACCCTTCTTACAGCCAATGCCAAATAGCTCCTCACTCACCTCCCTTCTCTCTCATAAGGGGAACCTCAAGAGCCCCCCGCTCTTTCCTCTCACCGCATTCCTCATAGCCTTCACCTGCCTGCCTCCACCCCTCCAGAGGGCTCAGATGAGAGGAAGAATGGAGAGAAGAAAACAAATGTCTCTTGTTTTAGTCGTTTAGATAATAGTTTTATCTTAGATCTGAATCGCTGAAATAACTTGCATCAGTTTATTAGACAGATTATTATTATTATAATAATATGATCAATGACATACACTGTCATTCAATAGTTTGTGGTCAGAAACACATGTAGTATTGTGAATTATTATTACAGTTTAAAATAACTGATTACATTTTAAATTGAGTATATATATGCAATTTATGATAAAACTGAATTTCAGCAGTCTTCAGTGTCACATGATCCTTCAGAAGTCATTCTAATATTCTGATTCGATGCTTAAACATTTCTTATTAAGTTGTACCGAATAATATTTTTTGTGGAAAACATGATACAATTTTGTTTTTAGGATTATTTGATAAATAGTTCAAAAAGAAGTTCAAAAGAAAATACAGACAAATCTATAACAAATAGAAATATTTTGTAACATTATAAATGTCTTCACACAAAACTTACCAACTCCTACACTTTTGAATGGTAGTGTATGTATTAATTTAATCCAAAATAATTAATACAATGATTTGAATACAGTTTTTTTTTTCAGTCTTGCTTTTAGTTTTTTGAATGAAAACAAATTTCAATATCTATTAGGGAATAAAGTAAAACATGTCAGAATGATACAACTGTCCTGATATAATAATAAAGATACCGTTTGGTATTGTAATGGCAAAAAAAAATGTAAAGGTCCCATGGCATGACATTTTTATTTTATGAGGTTTTTCAACATTAATATGAGTTCCCCTAGCCTGAATGTTGTCCCGAAGTGGCTAGAAATTTTGATCGGGGTAAAACGAGTACTGGCTGTCTTTCTCTGCCTTTGAGAAAATGACAGCCCAGATGAGCTGATCTTGAATTCTCCTGTTATGACGTCATAACAGTAAAAGGTTTCCTCCCCTTCCTCTGCTTTGCCTGCCCAGAGAATCAGTAGAGAATGGCTTCAGTTTATCAGTCGCGATGTCAGCACAGGCTTCATCATATGTATTCGACAGCACCGCCACAAACAGTGAGTAACAGTGTTCATTAATGCCTGATCTGGGATCAGTGAGTTCTGGTGTGTAGCTAATCATTCAAGTTCACACAGACTTTCTTTCTAAATCATTTAATACTGTCAGTCCTGCAGCTGGCCGTCTTGATGCATCAGTGAATCAAGCCAGTGACTAAAACCATCAACTTCACGTCGTTTCTGTTAGCAGCATGAAACAAATCTGTCATTTAAATGATTAAACTACAGAGAGCAATCAAAGAACACTCTTTATAATGTCCGGATCTGTCAATCACACGTTTATCTGCACACTTGTCCAAGCTGCCGTTTGAATGACGCTTGTTATGCTGAACAGGAGCTCTTACTGTATTCATGTCGTGTTTGTTTGCTGTTAGTTGTGGTGAAAGCATTTTGTGAGAGAAATAATGTTGCAAAGTTTACTCGTGTTTATTCAGATCTCTTAGATAATAAACTCACACTCTCAATAACTCAGTACAATAACACTTCCTCAGCAATCTTTCCCCAGCTCCGTGTCTCACTGTCTGCTGCTGGCGCATGACTAAACCACGCCCCCTCCGCACGTAATCTTATTTCAAATGCAAAGATATAAGCCAATCACAACAGTGGGTGTTTTCACTGAAGATTCACAGCAGACACGCCTCTTGAAACAGAGTATTCAAGCCAGAGGGCTAATATCAGTATAGAATAAAATCATTTTATTTCTAAATTATGAAATTTTTTGATGTAAAAACCATATGAACAATATAAGTACACCCCAGGAAACATTATAAAATAATAAAAAAATCCATGCCATGGGAGCTTTAACTCTGCTGCTTCACTGAATAAGAGACAAACATTAGCCAATTATCTTTATAAAGGTTTATTTCTTGCAAGAAAGAGCCAAAGTCAACACAGTCATCAGTGCCTGCATCGAGTGTGAACTGAAGACATACCAGAAGTCAAAATCTCTTATACACCCATTGTCAAAACAATTCCTCTCAGTAGTTTTCCACACATGGTAAGACTGTTAAACCCAGCACAGAAGTGTCCTGCATGGCAGAGACACATATTAGCTCCTGTATGAATACAAACACACTCTAAATAATCAATATTCTTCATCAGTGATTATCATTTTTCCATAACAGTATACTTTTATTATAATTTCTTACAAATAAAATACATACAGTACAGGCCAGAAGTTTGGACACATTACTATTTGTAATGTTTTTGAAAGAAGTTTCTCCTGCTCATCAAGCCTGCATTTATTTTTAATTATTAAAAATGTAATATTGTGATATATTACAATTTAAAATAATTGGTTTTCAATTTATTATACTTTAAATGATCATTTATTTCTGTGATGCAAAGCTGAATTTTCAGTATCGTTCCTCGAGTCTTCAGTGATCATGATCCTTCAGAAGTCATTCTCATATGATGATTCATTTTCAAAGTTGGAAACAGTTCTGCTACTTAATAATTATTTTGGGGTCAGTCTTTTTTTTTTTCTATTTTTGAAATTAATCAATAATTTTATTCAGCAAGGATGTGTTAAATTGATAAAAATTGATGGTAAAGGAGATTTATATTATTTGAAAATAATATTTAGTATAATAGTATTTAATATAATAGTTTTAATTTTGAATAAATGCAGTTCTTTTGAACCTTTAATTCATCAAATATATTAGGCAGCAGAACTGTTTCCAACACTCATAATAAATCAGAATATTAGAATGATTTCTGAAGGATCATGATCACTGAAGACTGGAGTAACGATCCTGAAGATTCAGCTTTGCATCACAGAAATAAATGATAATTTAAAGTATAATAAATTGAAAACCAAATATATTAAAATATAATAATATATCACAATATTAAAATTTCTGTATTTTTGATCAAATAAATGCAGGCTTGATGAGCAGAATAAACTTCTTTCAAAAACATTACAAATAGTAATGTGTCCAAACCTTTGGCCTGTATTGTATATTATAAAAAAAAACTGCGTCACTCCCTATCATTATTTTAGAAACTTGTGTCTACAAAATCAAGTCATGTGCAAATTTTATAAAACTTTTCAAAACCAACATGAATACAAAGAGCCATTTTCAACAACCTGGCTGGCAGGTGTGTGTTAAAGTCGATTTTTAAAAGATTTTCCCTTTTTTTTATTATTATGCACACTCTTATGTCATTGACACTTAAACCATGCACAACACTGTTCCTTATTGAGTTACCACTACAGGAGAGTAGCTCAGTTTTATTTACTTACCAAAGCCAATTTTAATTGCTTTTGGCACTTATTGAGAGGACCCAGAATAGAGGACTGTAGCTTAAGACATTTTCTTGATTTAAAGCTCAGCTTCAAAATGTCTACATCAAGTGTAATTGTGTCTAAAGATTTACTACAAGAAAGTAGTGCTGTGCTCTGGTCTTGCCTTCCGAGAGACTAAATCAGTTCACAGGTGAAATTTGTGCTTTAGATAACTGTACTGAAAGTCGTCACACAAATCATTTTATGAACATCATTCACTTTCACCCCAACACTTTTTAGGGACTATTCTAGCAGAACAATCAGTTTTATATATTAAATCTTATACATTATATAATATACTACACAGACAATAATAAGTTCACAGTCTGTCTAGGCCATGTAGTCGCAAAAACAGGTCATGAACACGGCATACATTTGCATATCAATGTCATTTACAACAACTTGACTGCTAAGGCTTTGTATGCAAAGTCATCTATTACTCACCTTTATGTTGTCCAAAACCTGTATGACTATTTCTTCTGAGAATCACAAAAAAGGGTTACACTTTATTTCAAGGTGATGTAGTGCAATTATACTTGTAGTTACTAAAGTGTAATAGTTAGGACTTGGTTTAGGGCTAGTTAGGCATAATTTACAAAGTAATTGTGCATAATCTACTGTTATTACTATAGTAAGTACATGTAGTAATGTGTAACTACGTCACCTTGAAATAAAGTGTTACCCAAAAAAGAATACTGTTAGTGTTTTTTCTCCATACAATGGAAAATAATGGGTCGCAGTGCTGTGTTGGACAAAAACTGTTGAAATATCTTCTTTTGTGAAGAAATTCATACGGGTTTTAAATGACAACAGAGTAACGGTGACTATATTTCCAGTTCTGGATGAACTAGAAGGGTCAAAGGAAGGTGAAAAAAGTACTTTGTGCTTTATTATAAGTGGATATGCTACAAAGACTGAAATAGAAATCAGATGTTTATGGAATTTTGCATATTTATTATAAATGATTTATCCATGCGCCTCATTTTTTAAAATGTATTTTTTATTAACGTGCCCTCATAATCTTTTATCAAAATAACTTCCCCTCCCATCAGAAACATCAGAAATGGTAATCCACCAATCAAATCACTCAGTTTCACTAAGATATACAGGTGCATCACAATAGAGAGGAATACACTTTCACATGCAGAGAATCTTATTACACCCCACCACTGACCATACAGTACAAGCCACTACACATATTGTGAGACACTTTTTATGACAGCGGTGGGCAGCAGGCTGTGTGTTAAACCGCCTGTCCGTCTAAATAACCGAGCCGCGTTAATGACTCTCAGAGGATGCTTTTAAATCAGACACGGGCCATACAACAGAGCAACTCTCCCGTATAACAAACTCTTCAAATGACACGAGCGCGTGCTCACGCTGACTCCGGAGTCACTGATGCTATTCTCATTCGCATCCTCAATTTACCCATCAGCAGCCTATCAGCATGAATTCCCCTTATGCAGGGAAGAAATGAATATGCAGCGATATTCGAACTCTCACCGCCCGGCTGAGTGTGAAAAGCTAAAGGTGGGGAAATGAACCAGAATATTATCAAAAACGGAGGCTGTAGGAGACACCTGGTCACTGAGTCAGACAACGTGTCAAACAGTTATGCATATGACAAAGATATATCCTTAATGAGCTGAGCTATATCTACTACACATTTGTCTCCATGTGGCAGGCATCCTTCCCTTCATACAAAAAAATGAGTTTCCTTGTGACATCTTCTTCAGCCAATGACTTTATCTGACCAACAACTGATCCATCATACTGTTCTAAATGAAACTCCTTGTGACCCAAAATATCCATTCAGAAATGTCCACAGGGATGATGGGACCAAGACACTCAGGTATAAATAATGTACAGAGAGAGAGAAGAAAGAAGTTTTCACTTGTATATTTCAGTGAAAACATAAGCCATTTGTGCTATTCATTTAAAAATGCACTTGATCTAAACCCAAAGGCTAATGCAATATTCAGATAGGTGGAGGCTAAATAAAGATAGATATATTGATATATTTCTGATGCTCAATCAGCAGAGTAGTATTGCAGCATTACTGAGTCAGAGGTGATGACTGAGCTCCTGCGTCCAACGGGAATGAGAATCAATATTAGAGCAGATCCTCTGGGTTTACAGCTGTGACTCATGTCTTAAGGTTATTAGAATTATAAGTCAAGGTGAGGAAGAACTTATTATTAAGTATATTATTAGGCATCACAAGTTCTTTACAGTTGCCGAGCAGTTTACATGCATCACAGGTGTGTGTCTATCATATATTATACAACAGCTTCAAACTTGACGTATCCAATCAGAATTGCCAATTTAGTTTTAAAAACAAGTATTATAGGGTTAGTTCACCCAAAAATGAAAATTATTTCATTAATTACTCACCCTCATGTCGTTGGACACCCGTAACACCTTCGTTCATCTTCGGAACACAAATGAAGATATTTTTGTTGAATGAATGAATGAGGCATTTATATAGCGCTTTCATATGTACTACTGTACACCCAAAGCGCTTTACACTTATGTCAGGGGTCTCTCCTCAACCACCGCCAGTGTGCAGCATCCACTTGGATGATGCGACGGCAGCCACAGTACAACGGCGCCAGTGCGCTCACAACACACCAGCGATAGGTGGAGAGGAGAGAGGGTTGTTGAAAGCTGATGGCTGAGAAAGGCTTCAAAAAGGCATCGTTGGCATTCAGTACATTCCCACTGACTCACTCACAAGACCCATAAAAGGCACTAAAGATGTCGCTACAAAGTCCATCTCACTACAGTGGCTGTGCAATAATTTAACAAAGCTACGAGAATAGTTTTTGTGCGAAAAAAAAAAAAAAAAATCTAAATAATGACTTTATCCGCCAAGTTATTGTCTTCTGTGTAGGTCTCGGACGTTAACTCACGCGAAAGAGGCGCTCCTCCTCTTCTGGGTCATGTATTCGAACGGTGGAGCTGCGTCACATTCTCACACATGCGTCGGGTAACGTCAATAACTTAGAGGATAAAGTCGTTATTTTGATTTTTGTGTGCACAATAACTATTTTCATCGCATTGTAAAATTATTGTACAGCCACTGTAGTGAGATGGACTTTGTAACGACGTCTTAAGTGCCTTTTATGGGTCTTGTGAGTGGGTAAGTGGAAATGAACTCAATGCCAATGGAGGCCTTTCTGAAGCCTTTCTCAGCCATCAGCTTTCAACAAAAATATCTTCATTTGTGTTCCGAAGATGAACAAAGGTGTTACAGGTGTCCAACAACATGAGGGTGAGTAATTAATGAAATAATTTTCATTTTTGGGTGAACTAACCCTTTAATATTTTGTAATCCTTTTTGTTTTTTTGGATACATAGCAAACAAATTTCAAGTATTGAGTTTTTCTTTTTTATTTAGTGCACCCTAGTGCATTAATACTGAATAAGTATTAATTTCTTTAAAAATCTTGCTGACAACAAACATTTAAACAGAAGTGTATTTCACTCACTGGATTATAAAAAAAATACATTCCAATGTGATTATTTATTACATAACTCATGTTACATTTCCAGCAAAAATCTGATATAAAATTACTCATACCGTGATATATAATCTTGGCCATGTTGCCTACCCCTACTGTTGACCACACTGACACTATTGGATGAGAACTGAACTGAACGATTAACTAATATAATACGATTTATGAACGATTAACTAATATAATACGATTTATGAACGATTAACTAATATAATACGATTTATGAACGATTAACTAATATAATAATTGGTGATCTTTACAACGGAACTGAATCCACACTGAACTGACTTCAGAGCTGCCGAAATGAATTCTTGCATCATTTAATTATTTTCCTATCACTGTAAATCTGCTTAAAGCAATCTGTATTGTATAAATAACGTTGAGTTGACTTGACTTATGACACTAATCAGAACTGCTAATGCATCGGTGCTCTTCAGACACTCTGTAAACAGATGAGGACTGAGAAAAATATATATATATCATTTCTTGGCATATTATAAAAACATAATATATATAAACAATTTATACTTTAATCCTTCAGCAATCAATACAATCCCAAGGAAATCCACTCACTGAATTCAGTGGGCTCTGAAACCTCTTAGGCTGGTTTAAGCAGGGTTTTTTCGCAGCAAGGATGTATGTTTACATGCATATTTACCTGTCCGCAGCAGTAGGTGGAGGGCTTCGTTGTTTGTTGACTTTGGCATACAGGCCATCCAGAGGGTCTTCTGTGGACGGCTCTCTGCTGTGGGACACTGGAGGCGGGGGTCTCTGAGGGGAGGGGCTGCGGTTCCCATACGGAGGCTGGGAAGGTGATCCGCGCTCCCTGAAGTTGTTGATGCGGGCGTAGTTTGGGTCCAGGTCATCATCCTCCACGTCAGGTGGGGAGAAGCGGTCCCGAACCTGCCGTTCTCTCAGCTCCTGGTGCTTGGCCTCAATTCTGTAAAATAGAATAGCTGATTTTAACCTACTCTGCATTAAAATCACCATTTAGTTCACCATTTACTTACATCATGTGGTTCCAAACCAGTTTCTGGTAACACTTTTGTTTAGGGTCCAATTCTCCTTATTAAAGGGATAGTTTACCCAAAAATGAAAATTACCCCATAATTTACTCACCCTTAAGCCATGCTAGGTGTATATGGTATTCATCTTTCAGACGAATACAATATGAGTTATATTACAAAAAAAATATCCTGGCTCTTCTAAGCATTATAATGCCAGTAAATGGCAGCCCAAAATTTGAAGCCCAAGAAAGTGTATCCATCCATTATACAACTGCTCCCCATGGCTCCGGGAGGTTAATAGAGGCGGACTCGCGGACCACCTTCCATTATTCAACTTTCAGAAAAAAAGTGCAATGATAAAATAGTTTTGAACTGCGAGAGGCTTTACACTTTCTGCCTAAGTTGAATACAGAAGGTTGTTTGGCCGGAAGCTAGATATTTTACAAAACTCATCGATTCGCTTCAGGAGGCCTTTATTAACCCCCTAGTAGCCGTGTGGATTACTTTTATAATGGATGGAAGCACTCCAATTGTATTCTTCTGAAAGAAGAATGTCATATACATGGGATGTCTTGAGGATAAGTAAATCATGGGGTAATCTAAAAGCATGGTTTGTGACCAAATTTCTAAATTTCTTTGAATTCTTTGAATTGTTTTGAATTTCCTTGAATTTTTCGTTGAACATGAAGATATTTTAAAGAATGTCTGTAAACAAACAGTTGACGGTAGCCATTGACTTCCATAGTATGAAAGAAAAAAAACAACATTCTTCAAAATATCTTCTTTTGTGTTCAGCAGAAGAAAAAAAACTTGTACAGATTTGGAACAACAGGAGGGTGAGTAAATGATGACAAAATTAAAATTTTTGGGTGAATTAACCCTTTAAGAATTATTATTTTTATTGTTTATTTTTTGTCTGAGAGGGGAAATGTGATCTAAAATTTCAATTGAGCGAATGAGCAAACCACACAAGCAATAAGAGAGCAACTGCAAGAACTTGAACTTGAATCGTATTTACACTTTCAAGTACAGCTCCAAAAATACAATCAACTGGAAAGGTCAAAAAAGACCGTTCGGACACATCCAGCTGATTTTCTCTCTCCCCCTTTCCTTTTCTGTCTCTCTCAGGAGCTTCAACAGGCTCAGTCAATAAAGTCTCTCTCTCTCTCTCTGAACAAATGCCACTCTTGAGCATATGGAGGAGAACAGCACGGCTCCAGCTCACACTTCACACGTTTCCAAGTCCAAATAAGCCTCGGCAAACACCACACAAAATAATGACTGCAAAAACATCCCCGCATCTCAGCTAAATATATCCTTTCCTCCTGTCTTTTGGCAGAATATACATGACACACAGAGAGACAGAGATAGAGAAGGGACGAGGAATCTAGTGCTGTGTGTCATTTCAATAATGGACCACAAAAAGCTGTCCGAGTGAATGAGATGGAAAGGGACAAATATTAAGAGATCTAACCCCGTGCATCATGCGACAACAACAAACTATACACTCTTTCACATATGGAATGTAACTTTCTTCCCAAATTACATCTGAATCTTCTTAAGCCAGTAACTAACTGACAAACTCATCCCAAAAACTGAAACCAAACTATATTCCGCTAACTTCACCACTAATGACTGCTATCTTTACATCAGTAAAACATGTACAGTAATGTACAGTTATCCGATTATCATCACAAAATAAACTGGATGAACGGGACATTGTTAGTGTCTTATATCACTCTGAATGGGTTTGCTTTGCGATAATGACTGGATTGCTTTGAGTAATTATTACATTACTAGGAAAATATGTAGGGAATTGATAGCCTGGGACAATGATCAATTTAATTTACTTACAGTATATTTATGCCTTTGGCAACAGCTTCAGTCTAAATAGTGTACTTAAGCTATATATTTTATCAGTATGCACATTTTATGTATTACAGTTAGTAATACAGTTAGGCTAATGAACCATATTACTTAAAGAATTGATAATTGTAACAAATTGGCTGTTTTATTGAGTGCATTATTACTTTGAAAATCTGCTTTTTCTTACCAGGCTGAGAAGCATCACAGAGGCACTGTCAGAGTAATTCCTCACTAAAACATTACAACATGTCAGAATGAATTTCAAGATATGTTTCTGGTTAATAATATACACGATTCGGCTCTTTTTAAAGTGTTTTTCAGATGCTTGAATGCTCAGTGCAATGTGTTTCAGATGATGTGCTCCCATGTCTCTTATGAGTAGTCATCCTCCTTTGAGCCTTGACTCCACCTGAATTTCTTTTACTCCCAGAGAACATTACTTGGCACTGTTTTTGTGAGGTAGCTCAAGGGATCCAGGCCTGACTCCCTATAAAACTGAATAAGGACAATCTGTACAGTTAAAGATGCCACAGCAATGCACAGGCAGCAATTTGGGGATCTTAATCTATGTAGGCATCTCTCTATGTAAAGCGGCCTTGAGCTATGGAAAGGTGCTATATAAATAAAGCAACTACTTCTTGATCTTCTTAATAATGGTCAAATCACAAAAGGAAGGGAGCATAATTACCAATGCCTTTAAAGATTACTTTAAATCAAAAACTAAAAAAGAATCACGTAACCTTTGCTGAGAAGGCAATCCCATAATGCAATGAAACAATGTATTGATTTAATCAGAGATTGTCCTAATATAGGGAGATGAGAGGGTCTGTATCTCTTACAATTGGAGAAAGCTTAATGGCTAACTTGGATCATGTGCTGCACCTCTCAGCCTATCGTGTAATGGCAGTGACATCAGTGCCCGCTAGGGGTGTCACGGTTATCCAAATCCTCCGTTCGATTAAATTTTCGATTGTAAGGTCACGGTTCATTCAATTATCCATTTTTACATTCATTTTTTTTAAAGCACTGGTTGCTATGCAATTTTTAGACTAGATTCTATACAATATAATATCTGACCTTTGTTCGCAATGTACCACAATACATTGTCAAATAAAAATTATTAACAACAATGTAACAATAACTTATATCTTCATTCATTTGAAAACTTAAGCAAAATAACCCAGCAATCTGTAGTCAAGGCAACTAAATGTGTGCTCAGACCTTCAATAACTTTCTCCTACATTATTGTACAAGGAGGGAATTCTAGCACGCTAATTAAATGCCTAAATACACATTGACTCTTATTTTGAAATGCATGCGTCTCACTATGGCAGTTGCAGGATGCTCATTCAAGTTCAAATAAGGGGGATAAAATTTGCACTGTTACAACCGTCTAAAATATATAACTATATAAACATCATAAAGTAAACATTGTAATTATTCATCCGCATTAGTTCATAAACTATTGCCTGGCATAAGTACGAACTATTCATTAATTGAGCCGTTCTGAAGCGCTGTATTGGAGATGCTTGAACCTGAAGGACGTGCGTTTCCCCCCGGTGGTTCTCGGTTAGTTCCGCACGTTACAATTCAAATGGGCGCATCTTTTACACATTATCAGTTCTGACTGGATCTCTTTCCTAATAGTCCCTCCCTAACATTTTCTTCTCGTTTTTGATTCCTTGACGAAAATGACAATAGATTTTCGTCATAGCTTTTTGTCATCCAACACTAGTTTTTATTTAGTTATCGACTCGTCTGTGAAAAATTATTCGTCAACGGAATTAACAATGCTTTAGTGAAACAGGAGGGGGTTCAAAATCTGTCGATGGGTCTCCTGCATCTGCAGTTGCCAAGCTATCTTTTGAGTGGCTGTAGCTAAGTTAGAGGAGGTTGACTTGCAGCACTTCAACACGTGTTTTTCAGGCTTGGAGAGCAACCAAACGTGACATGGGGGCGTGGCAGCATTGACGATTCCATTTTTTAATTTGAAGTTTGATATTGTGACTTAATTTCGAAATCATGACACCCTTAGTGCCCGCCGTTCAAAGTTTTATGACAGTTTTTATGGGTTCAAGTCATGTCGTAAAGATCGCATTTACGATTTGAACGCGCAAGAATGCCACCATGAAGTCATAAATGCCAGTGGGAAGTTCAGGATTTTCTTTAAATACAGATCTGTACCCCCGATCTGTATTTGGGGATGTGTCAGTAAAGAAACATGGTGGAATCAATGGATGCATCGTCTGTAGTTGAATATAACGGGTATTTAGCAGTGGCAGCAGCCAGGCTTTGTCATTTACAACAAAGTAAGCTAGCATTGTAATATAACAATTAGCCTAATATGTAACAATACCGTTTACAATGGCTTCGTAGATTCATTTAAAACGTAACAGATTCACCTGATGTGCATTCTCTGTTGTTTATTTTTTATAAGCAGAGTTAACAAACCTTGCTGTATTTTCATGAAATTCATTAAAAGAAGGTACACCGCTTTCTTGCTACCTACAAAGACACTTGAACGCACATGATGTCGTAAACATGACTTCTCACCTCGTAAATATGAACATCCCAGGAGGACTTGAACGCACCATCAGTTACAGTTAATAAGCTTAGATAAGTTAATCAGTTTTGTGTGGATTTGTCTTGTGAATAAATGTTCTATAGTTGGTGTTATATCACTAGTAAAGGTACAGTAGGACTGCACTGTTTGTGGAATGTGCTTTACTGAAAGAGAAAAAAAGAGCGCAAATAATCTCTCTCTAAGAATACACTAAAAACATTATAATTGAATACATATTTAAGTAATTAATTAAATGTATTGTTTTACCTTCATTCATTAAAAAGCATTATATCATCATCATTAGGCACACAGCAGAATCATTACAACACAAGACTAACCTCGACAGCAATAGAAATATTTTTTTTTTTCTTTCAACAAGCAACATACAATATAACACAATAATTAGTTATTCATTTTCTCTTTATTCTTTAAAATAAAGTAATATATCAGTAATAATCAGCGTCTTGGACCTACATGCTGTTGTAATAGTCATTACCATAAAAGTCTTATCATAACTTGTAAAACCTGAAAGAAAACATCTGTATTTTCTACTTTCTTTAGACAATATACAATATCACTCATTATTACTATTAAATACTATGATAATGCCATAAGGGTAATGGCATTTAGGCTAATGGCTACAGGCTTGTCCTCTAGTGATATAATTAATTCAAAACAATCAACAACAAAAATATGGAGTGCTATGTACACTCCATTCAAAAGTTTGGGATCGGTAAGATTTGTGAATATCTTATGCTGAACAAGGCTTCATTTATTTGATCAAAAATACAGTAAAAGAGATAATATTGCTATTATTAAAATATTATTAAATGGAAAATTGCGTGTTTGGCTGGGAAGCATTTTCTCACAAACAACTGAAAATTCTGTGTCTGGCAGGGAAAGAGTTAGAGTTTTTTTGATCAACTTCAAATGCATCCTTGCTGAATAAAAATATACTTTTATTAAAAAATATATGACTGACCAAAACTTTTGAATAGTGGTGTATTTTTATGCATATTAGAAAAGCACACTTTCAACTTAGCAACATGCTAATGCCAAACTCTATTGTAATCAACTGTGCAATGAGTCTGTGCTGTGCGCTTTTGCATAAGGAGATCTATTTGTAGGAGTCGCTAAGATTGTAGAATGTTTCAAATCGTTTACCTACAGTGTGATGCTCAATCTCAGGCAGGATACAAGACAAGGTTTTGGTAGTGATTCATGTGGTGTGAGGGTGTAATGACATCAGTCCTACCTTTCTCTCTCTTCCTTCATCCTCTCCAACTCTTCCTCGCTCAGAATTTCTGACGTCTGCTTCTGGGCATTCATTTTTGTCTCCGTCTTGCTCTTTTCTTCTTTTTTCTTTCCAAATCTGAGAGAGAGAGAGAGAGAGAGAGAGAGAGAGAGAGAGAGAGAGAGAGAGAGAGAGAGAGAGAGAGAGAGAGAGAGAGAGAGAGAGAGAGAGAGAGAGAGAGAGAGAGAGAGAGAGAGAGAGAGAGCGAGAGCGAGAGCGAGAGAGAGAGAGAGAGAGAGAGAGAGAGAGAGAGAGAGAGAGAGAGAGAGAGAGAGAGAGAGAGAGAGAGAGAGAGAGAGAGAGACCTTTATTACAAATGATTTCCACACAAAAAAACAGTGTCTGTGTGTGAAAGGGGCATAGAAAGACATCAGTGTGTGATCACTGTTTGCAAATGATGTTTATCTAGGAAAACAGCTCCTCTCTAGTATGTGTGTGTGTGTGCGCGCGCACATGTACTCTGGGGAGTTCCTAAACCGCTGTAGGGGCCAGAGCGTGTCAGTAGAGATGTTCTGTTAACATGCATCATTTCTGCACCAGTGATTGAGTCCTGTACCCGTCTCCATTTTCTCTGCTCATAGAAGGTCATTTCTCATGTGTGCCTGTGTCTCAAACCCACTGCCGCCCAGCTGAGCAGCTTCAGCGCAGTGTATCAATGTCACAGCGAGCAGAGGCCATGGCCTCCAGCTACACACGCACAAGCACACACCGGGACACTTCAAAGCACATACACACACTGTCAGAGGAAATCCCTAAGTGTCCTTTAGCAACTCACAACAGGTCGCACACATATGCATGGATGTGATCTGATCTAAATTTTCAGATTATTTTATTATATAAATCATTGAATCTCACACATCTGTATAAAATAATCATAACGTGGATACATACATACATACATACATACACACATACATACAGCTCTGGAAAAAAAAAAATCAATGTTAAGTGGTCTAATTTTTTTCAGAGCTGATACATATCAGCATTTAAGCCTGTAAACCTAATAATCAAAAATATATTTTTTTATATATATAATTGAACAGTTTATTAAAACTATAAACTGACAAAATAAAAAATAAAATAAAAAAATATATACATAAGGTTTTTATGGCTCATATACAGTACAGGCCAAAAGTTTGGACACATTACTATTTGTAATGTTTTTGAAAGAAGTTTCTTCTGCTCATCAAGCCTGCACTTATTTGATCTGTACTGTACTGTACATTGATCAGACATAACATTATAACAGGTGAAGTGAATAAAACTGATTATCTCTTCACCACAGCACCTGTTAGTGGGTGGGATATATTAGGCAGCAAATTAACACTTGGTCCTCAAAGTTGATGTGTTCGAAGCAGGAAAAATGGGCAAGCGTAAGGATTTGAGTGAGTTTGACAAGGGCCAAATTGTGATATCTAAACTACTGGGTCACAGCATCTCTAAAACTACAGCTCTTGTGGGGTGTTCCCGGTTTGCAGTGGTCAGTATCTATCAAAAGTGGTCCAAGGAAGGAACAGTTTTGAACTGGCGACAGGGCCATGGGTGGCCAAGGCTCACTGATGCACGTGAGGGTCATGAATAAAAAGACATCAATGTGTGATCACTGGCTCATTAATGCACGTGGCTTGGGTGGTCCGATCAAACAGACGAGCTACTGTAGCTCAATATCTCTGCCTCATAATTTGCTCTGCCACAAAGCAAACATGGTTCAGTGGTTTAAGGAGCACAACGAGTTTGAGGTGTTGACTTGGCCTCCAAATTCCCCAGATCTCAATCCAATTGAGCATCTGTGGGATGTGCTGAACAAACAAGTCTGATCCATGAAGACCCCACCTCACAATTTAAAGGATCTTCTGCTAACATCTTGGTGCCAGATACCACAGCACACCTTCAGGGGTCTAGCGGAGTCCATGCCTCGGCGGGTCAGGGCTGTTCTGGCAGTAAAAGGGGGACCAACACAATATTAGGTCAGAATGTTATGCCTGATCGGTGTAGTATATAGTATGAGATAGGAGAATATGGAGCTCAAACTTAAGGAAGAAAAAGGCCCAAATTTCAGAGGCCCAAACTAAGAAAAAGAAAAAAAAAAAAACTTTTTTAATGCAGTTGCTGATGTTTTGGCTTAAAGGAATATCTATATAATCTATTCCTTTATCTTGAGAATACAATTAAATGCTTAGTTTAATGAAAATGTTAACACGTTTTTCTAAAAGAAAGGAAATATGTAGGATAATAGCAAAGGTATTTCATATATTGTCTAAAGTCTAAAAAGGGAATAAATGAATAAATGAAGACAGGAAGGCACCAGTGAATGATGAATGAATGAACAAACGACCGACCGACCAAACAATTTATTTCAAACAAATAAATGAGAAAAAGAAAAAAAAAACGGAAAAAAACACAAAGAAATCTCTGAACAAATTAACTAAAAATATAAATTAATGAGTGGATGAACAAGCAAATTAATGAACCAACTGTCTAAAAAATAAAGCCAATTAAAAGAAACACAAAATGAATCAAGAAACCAAACACAAACTATCAAACAAATAAATGATGAACAAACCAATGAAGGAAGGACTGAACAAATGAATGAATGAACAAAGAAATGAATTAATAAACCAAAGAACATAACAATGAATGCATGAAACACTGAATAAGCACATACATTAGGGAAACAATTAATGAACCAATAACAGAATGACTGAATGGGGGGAGGGGAAACAGAGATATTAAAATGCATAAATCCTATGTCAATTGTCTTGTGTGTGTGTATATCTCACACTGTACATAACCTTTGAGACGTTTAATGCGATGCTCTCAAAAACTACAGTTTAACACTAACACAGCAGGACTGTGTTCAGATGTTGTGGGGATTTCCAGAGGGCACATAGTGAATAAAACGACAGGAGTAGCAACATTCATACGTGATTCACACTAGCCTGCAGCTCAGTCATCCAGGCCTCATCTAAGTTAACAGATCTGTCCAGAACATTTCCCTCTTTCACTCCGTCTACAGCCATTACTCAGCGCTCGAGCAGGGCCGATGATTCACTGCCCATCAGTGCTCCAACCTTTCCTCTTGTTTTCAAACAAAGTCCAACGAACAAACGCTATGTTGCCAAGTTGCTGATTGACACTGCCAGGAGGAGAAGACGGGTTTTCCCAGACAAACTAGGGACATTTTAAGATATATGTGTAAGGAATAACGATGTCATCGCGATCAGAGAGGCGGGGCCAAATGAACTTTCTGCCACCATAACCAAAAGTCTGGAAAGTGAGAAGATTTACTGGACGTAAATATTTCTTATTGACCATGAAACTGTATATTGCTCTGAACAAATATTAAGATATTAAGAAATATTTATGAACAGAAATTCACTCTGCTCATGTTTCATAAATGAGGGCCAATGATAATTTACTTGGCCATCCATATTGCTTTCATTTGATTTACTTACATAACACATCAGATGGGAGATGATGTTTTGAGAGCGAAATATATACACACAGACACAGGCACAGACACACACTGGATTGAAACACACATGCAAAGCTCTCAAAGGAGAGAAAGGCACACAACTCTTAGTGACCCCAGACATATGAGACAGCAGGAGACACCCTCACACAGACACACATAGTTCTTTAGTGTAGTCTGTGCTGACTAATGTAGCTTAAGTGCAGTCTAGATTTTCCATTGTCCATTCAGATACAATAACACACTCATACCTTTTACCTCTTCTTACACACCTGATTTCCATACAAACAAACAAACACACGCACGCACGCACGCACACACGCACGTTGTGTTTTTGTGAATTGTGGGGACTTTCCATCGGCATAATGGATTTTACACAGTAAAATAACTGTATATTCTATCCCCCTACACTGCCCCTGCCCCTAAACCTACCCATCACAGGAAACATTCTGCATTTTTACATTTTCAACAAAAAAATACAACATAATTTAGTATGTTTATGAATCCATTTACATTGTGGGGACCGCTGGCTGGTCCCCACAATGTAGGTGATCTCAGGTTTATATTACATTGTGGGGACATTTTGTCCTCACAATGTAATATAAACAAATACACACACACACACACACACACACACACACACACACACACACACACACACACACACACACACACACACACACACACACACACACACACACACACACACACACACACACACACACACACACACACACACACACACACACACACACACACACACACACACACACACACACACACCTGAAATAAAGACAATTAAAACATACCATATGAGTTACCTGTCACAATACACACTTTATGTTTATCATTGTTGGAATCTTCTAAACTACCCTATTCCTCATGTGTGACGGAAACATTCTAGTTAACAAAAGTCAGATATATTGTATCGCACATTGAAATGTATTCTATTAAAACTAGCAGATTTATTTTAGTGAACCAAATCAAATAGTCAGAATCATTCTAGTGAAATTATTCAAAGTCAGATGCATTCTATTCAAACGGTTTTAAAATAGCAAATCATTTTTTAGAGAACCAATTAAAAAAAAAAGTCAGTTTTGTTGTAGTGAACTGATTTAAAAGTCAGATTTCTTCCATTGAACTGATTTAAAATGGCAGATATACAGTGGGTACGGAAAGTATTCAGAAACCCTTACATTTTTCACTCTGTTATATTGCAGCCTAAAATCATTTAAGTTCCTTTTTGTCTCATTTATGTACACACAGCATCCCATATTGACAGAAAAACACATTTTTGCAGATTTATTAAAAAAGAAAAACTCAGTAAACCAGTTCAAGTTTACTGTCATCCTAACTGAAATTGGTTTTTCATTCAGAAACTATTATCGTCTCAAAACTCTTGGCTCTGATTCAATTATTATATCAATGGATTCATAAACATGTACTGTTAGCATGTGGTGTAAGTACATTTTTTACTACACTCTAAAAAATGCTGGGTTGTTTTAACCCAATGTTGGGTCAAATATGGACTAACCCAGCAATTGGGTTGTTTTAACCCAACAGTTGGGTTGTTTTAATCCTGCGGTTGGGTTAAATATTTGCTTAAGACAACCCAATAGCTGGGTTAAAACAACACAACTGCTGGGTTAGTCCATATTTGACCCAACATTGGGTTGGGTTTACTCAGAATTTTTTAGAGTGTAGTAGCTAGACTACAGTTCAACTATTTTAATTGGGAAGTTTGGAGTTTTTCCGCTCTCCACTGATATCCAGTTTACAGTTTATACTGCAATTTATTCAGTCAAAACAGGAAGAAATCCACCATATTTAATGCCTGAGGTATGTGAGTGTATTCCAGTAGCCTTGTAAATACAGGAGTGCATTATGTTACATCTGAATGAACAGATGAGTAAGGACAAACCATCCCACTGTTTCTCTCTCTATCACGCACCCTTCCTGTATGTCCTCTGGCTGTGTATTTGTGTGTGGATGCAGCACTCTCATAACTTAATTACTGTATTTATCTTATTAGACTGCAGCTATTTAATGTTAGTGCTTTGGCATGCGCTTCCTGCACATCCATTCTGCTGCCTCATTAAGATCAGGCCCTATGAGACCTATACGCTAAAACTCACACTCACATTAACACGTAACATGCTGCTAATGCATTCTGACACAACATTTATCAATACAATGCATGTGAATAATTCATGGCAATAAAAAAAAAAAAATCTTGGGAGCAATGACCATGAACACTAAAAAATCGACAGGATGAGGCCATGACATTATAGCACAGATAAACCAATCAAAGACTTGATTAGAATCATAAAAATACAGTGTTTGATATCCATACATTTATAATAATAAAGTAAATATGTTTACATACAGTGACATGCATAGCTATTTATTAATAACACAATAAAATACAGATAGTTATGCTTACCCAGACTTTTGACTATGCCTTAAAGGATTACTTTACTTCAGAATTAAAATGTCCTTATAATTTACTCACCATCATGTCATCCACTATGTCCATGTCTTTCTTTCTTCAAGTTGAAAATAAATTAAGTTTTTTTGGGAAAAAATTCCAAGATTGTTCTCTATATAGTGGACTTCAATGGGGTCCAATGGGCTGAAGGTCCAAAACGCAGTTTTAAAGGGTTCTGCACGATCCCAGCAGAGGAATAAGGTAATAAGACATTTTCTAAAAAATTTGTTTTAAACGTATATACCTTTTAACCACAAATCCTCATCTTGGCACTAGCGTCCGCAAATTCACGTGGAAAGGTCATGTGTGATGTTCGTTTGTGTACTCTGGTTCAAAAAGTTAGGGTAGGGCGAAAAACTCCATCTCATTCTCTCCTCCAATTTTTTTTATTATTTTTTTGTAAAGGATTTTAACTTAGTCTTTGCACGTTCGATTTGTAAACCTGCGTGAACTTTTCAACATGATTACCTAATGTTGAGGACGCTAGTGCCAAGACAAGCATTTGTGGTTAAAAAGCATATACTTTATTTTATTAGTATTTTTAGCTAGATAAGACCCTTATTCCTCAGATGGGATTGTGCAGAGCTCTTTGAAACTGCAATTTGTACCTTCAACCTGTTGGACCCAATTGAAGGAATGTTTTCCTCAAAAGCCTTAAAGTGCCCCGATTATGGACTTTTGAAAATTAGTGTAATGTGTAACAGTTCAAAATGAATGAAAACATCCTGCAAAGTTTTAAATCTGAAAGTGCACCAAGTGTAAAGTTATTGTCTCTCAAAAATAAGAGTTGACTGAGTCAATTAAACAAATCATTTTTTAAACCAGTCCTAAGCACGTTTTTAAGCTGATTATGCCTAACTGACAATGAACATGGTCATGTTAACGCGGTAACCGTTTTCTTTTATCGGATAGGTCATAAACGGCGTAAGCATAAACCGGTTGGGACAGGTAGTTTTTTTGCCACATACCCGATTCCGCGCGGCATGTAAACGCATTAACCTGCTTTCTATCGCCGTATTGAAGTGCGCATGTGTGATAGATGACAAAAAATGCAAACTTCGAGCAGATTTAAATGAATCCAGACAGAGCAAGCTAGCGTTTTGCATGAAATACGGACATATATCACAAAGGCAGACTCTTTTAAGACCCAGAAAATTGTAAAGATGTGTTCTCATCTCATGCATCAGAAGTAGTCAAAACACTGCATCTGGAACTGCATGAGGGATCATAACGTGAGCCGTAAATCTCCCGCTCACACGGATGCACGCTTTATTTAACATCACAACTGACGTAACATTTAAAATTACAGATATGGACATTATTTTTGACGTCACTACAAGGAAATTACCCGGTTTATTAATAAAGTCATGTAAACGCGGTTTACTTGCGTTGTCAGTTTACTGGTTTGCATGTAGGCTAAACAGGGAAAACTGGTTATTTCAATAAGCTGAAATTTGTGAGTTATCAGCTTACTGGTGTGCATGTAAACGTGCTCAGTGTTAAGTAATCCCCGCCGCCAAGATGCCCCTCGTCTGTCTGTCACGGATTTATTTAACGCTTCTTTCTTGTCACGTTATCACAATTAAAGGCTGCATTAAACTTAATATAACCGAAACAAAACCAGTAGTTGTGTGTGAAATTAGAATATGAGCACTCCCATATTGCCAAAATGGTACGATCCTCGTTTCATAACCACCACAAAGTTTCTACTGTGAGATCGGTGGTCGAATCCGGGTCCGCATATCGATGCATCGAATCTTCGAATATTCGGGGTCACCCCTACTAGACAGCATCATGTTGAGAAGATGCTGTGCTTTGCAATGTGTTTATTGTGTTTCATATTGTGTAAGTATCTGGCTAACCGGCTAACTCACGTTATTACTTTCTTAAGAGATACGTGTTGTGCGCGGTAGACCAATCACAACAGACTGGGCCATCTGACCAATCAGAGCAGATTAGGCTCACAGAAAGGAGGGATTTAGAGAGACTGATTCATCTGACGAGTCGTTGGAGAATCATTGAACATTGTGGTGATGTGCAGTTGTTTTACCTTTGATGCATGTAAAACTGTTGTTGGGGACCTTTTAGGAAACTTTAAAAAAGCATTATAGGGGTATTTTAATTTATATTCGACTGAAGAAAGGAAGACATGAACATCTTGGATGACATGGGGGTGAGTAAATTATCCGGAAATTTTCATTAAAACTAAACCTGGTCCACATCACAGCCTGTTCTGGCTAATTCTGCTTTCAAATACTCTTTGAATGTCCTACACTTAGTAAAGGACTATTAAAGGATAATTCAATGTGATGTGTGTTTGAATGTTAAAAAAATCTCCTAATCTTTTTTTTTATTGTCAACAAAGACAAAACTTTGTAGTATTAGAGCTATTAAGCATAGGTTGTTTACACTAATTTAGGGGCCAGTAAGAATGTTTAAAAAAAGAAAAAAAAATAAATGAATACTTTTATTCAGAGGTGATGCATTGAATTGATCAAAAGTGACATTAAAGACCTTTATAATGTTACAAAATATTTCTATTTCAAATAAATGTTGTTACTTTGAACTTTCTACTCTGCAAAGAATCCTTTACAAATCAGCATATTAAAATAATATCTGAAAGATCATGTGACACTGAAGACTGGAGTAATGATGCTGGAAATTCAGCTTTGCCATCACCGGAATAAATTACATTTTACAATATTCTCAAACATTAAACTGTATTAAAGAGTTGTTTTAGACTGCTATTAAAATATGAGCATAAGAGACTTGTTTCAAAAACATAAAATTGGTCCTGACCCCAACGTTTTTGAATAGTATAATTGTATTATAATTAATTATAATTATTGTGCCGCCAAAGATAATTGTAAGAAATTCCAATGCCAGTTACCTCAAACAGAATAAACGAGCATTTCCATACTTTACATTTCCAACTTTGCAGCTATTTCTCATAAACACAAAGTGTTTACACAAACTATAGCCTACTGTACAGTCAACATTCACCATAATGTACCTATACCAACATCAATTTACTTCCACCCAATGAATTCCCATTAATTCTAACTTTAGAAAGAGGCCATCTGAAGATAGGCAATCAGAATGGAGCTTGTCATTCGGAGAATATAAACGACCTGAAGGTGTGCCGTCTTAGGCTGACTGCAGATGATTTTCTACTGTATAAGTGGATGCATCAGAGACAGACATGTCTTTTAACAGGATCTCTGACTCTAAGCTAAAGGGCACAGCGGCTGCTATCAAATGAGGAGCCCAGCTGAGCCCAACCAGCACATGGATAAATAAAGGCAATAATTAGGCTGTCATAAGAGACCATGCCACTATCTTCAGCTGTTCAGAGATGCTTCAAACACAGCCTGTCAGTTAACCAGGCATAGTACTTAGAGGGGGAGTGGTCACAGCACAAGAAAAAGACAGATGTGGCATGCCAAATTACTACTAACGATTATGAAGTCACAGTGGAAAAAAATGGCATATTTAAAAAAAAAATTCTCTCCAGATTTTAAAAATTTCTTCACATTTTTTTAATGCATGCAGTTTGTAGAAGTCCCATTACATAAATGAAGGACACACGTTATATTTTAAACAATTACAAATACAGCACTATTATGACATATGTACTCGTTCTGCACAAATATAGCTAAATATAGTGATGTAAATACACTACAGTCTAAAAATAAAGTACTACAATTTAAAACTAGTTCATTTTTTTTGGGGGGGGGGGTGTCTAAATAGTGGTAAAATCTACATCGCGGAAACATAGGGTGCAACTGAATCGACTTGAGCCAAGGAATCAGAGGAAATTTAGTTTCTAGTCCTATAGGGTTCAGAAGCTACACTCTAAAAAATGCTGGGTTAAAAACAACCCAATTTGAGTTGGAAATGGACAAACCCAGAAATTGGGTTGTTTGAATGGGTCCATACACCAACCCCATTTCTGGGTTTGTCCATTTTCAACCCGACTTCAGTTGTTTTTAACCCAGCATTTTTTAGAGTGTATTAGCATAAATATGAGTAAAAATTTGGACAGGTTGTGGTGCTAGAGGGATAGAGTCAGACACTCCAAAATTGGTGTGGTTAATGTTGGGCCAGTCCTCTATCAGTGTGCCAAATGTCACAACTTTTTATCATACGGTTCTATGGGCTGTCACAAACTCCCATGGCGAAGGAGAACACTAACGATTTCAGTTGGTGCCTTCGCAGCTTGGCCCCTAATAACTGTTTTCTATTTGAATATATTTGAAAATATTATGTATTTCTGAGAAATAATTATGTATTTTCCTTCAGAAATCATTATAATATGCTAATTTAATTTAATTTGATAAATGTCCTATTATTATTAGGGATAAGTCACGATTTTCAAATATTCGATTAATTGATTTAATTATAGAATATTAAATAGGTTGTCCAATTATCGTCATCATCATCATCAAAAAAAATAATTTAACAAAATCCCCCATGTATTGAAAATCCAACTCACATGCACAGTCTTCCGTGGCATATAATTGCTATGTAACTTATGACGATGTCAAATAAGAGTCATGTCTCAGCATGTTACAATCATTATATGGCTTGAGTTAAGATAGCCTATTCCCTAATGAAAGTGTGACTGGTATCTCTCCCTCTCTCTATGTGTGTGTAGTCTATACAAGAGTGCTTGCTTCCATGCAGGGAGGGGTAATAATTGAATAACTCCCAGCGATCATTGAATATTATTTTTGCTCGTAATATCCATCTGTAATAAAGAGTAATGTTTAAAACACTTGTGGAACCCATGATACATATTTCCAGGATGTTTTGAGCAAAAGGAGGAGGAGGAGGAGAAGGAGAAGAAGAAGGAGGAGAAGAAGGAGAAGAAGAAGAAGAAGAAGAAGAAGAAGAAGAAGAAGAAGAAGAAGAAGAAGAAGAAGAAGAAGAAGAAGAAGAAGAAGAAGAAGAAGAAGAAGAAGAAGAAGAAGAAGAAGAAGAAAGGGCATCTATTTGAAATCTTTTGTGACATTACTGATGTCTTTACTGCCACTAGTGCTTGAATATAATGACTACATAAAAAAATATAATAATAAAAAATATATATCTTCGACGAAAGATGAAAGGAACTGGAATTTTAAAGACCTAGTGCATTCTGGCAATATCAAGCTAGTAAATGATTAAGGACTCTGGAACAGCCCGGAAAATGACAGAGATGTTTTTATTAAAACGTGGCGCTAAATATTATACTAACAATCTACGACAATCGGAGCATTGTTAAAGTGATTTAGTACACTGATAGTTTATCAAAATTGAGTGTAAAATTGCCTAACAGAGAAGTCAAGAGCTGCTGATTGTTCCACAGTGTTAAATTCATCACGCGGCAGTAAACTCTACAGGGGGTGAAGGCCTGCGGAGAAGCCAAACTGTGCTGATCATTACCAAGAAATACATCACGGCTCTCTCTCTCCCCGTGCCAAACATTCATTTCCTCCATGTCTAATTAAACTACCTGCTCGTAGAGTAAAAATATAGCGTCTTTCTCGCACGTTTGCCCGTTAATTCACTCCCCTTCTGGTTTTCTGCTTTCCTAAGGCTCTCTCTCGCTCTCAAAGCGCTGTAGGCAAATCTGTATCCTCTCCGGATAACGTTTCCCTGAGGGCTGCGGGAAAAGAAAAGACTGGGATTTAATCTTTCCTTCTGAAGAGATGGGATGAGTGAAAAAGGTGCTTTAACAGTTTCTCACTCTGACCGCCTTTTAACACACACTTATGCACAGCCAAACACACACACACACACACACACACACACACACACACACACACACACACACACACACACACACACACACACACACACACACACATTAACTTACACCGCAGATATACAGCGAGGTTTATTTAAAGATAACCCAGATGAATGGAAAGCGCTTCAAATGAAGCGTAAAGAGGAAGGGGTTAAAATTCAAACATCTGCAGTACACAAAACTGAAAATCGCACACATCCAAACAGCACACACATGCAGATAAACACAATGACCTCAAACACGCACTCTCAATGCTTCAATGAGCTGATAAAAGAGGACCCACAGGGCCCACAAGTCTGTGTGTGATCTGAATATGATGGTATGTGGGGTGAGAGGCAGTTCACATCAATCCAAAAAGGAAAGACAAAGACAGCAAGAGAAACATGAAAAAGCTCAAAATGCTGCAGGGTAAAACTCTAAAGGCCACTTTCCCAGACACTGATTAAACCCAGTACTACAGTGAAAAGGATAATCACTGTTGGAAATGTTTCAGCGTGATCTATGGCCAAGAAAGCACTGTTAATGGGGTACAGCATAAGAGTATAGACTGAATATATATATATATATATATATATATATATATATATATATATATATATATATATATATATATATATATATATATATATATATATATATATATATATATATATATATATATATATATATATATATATATATATCCCCCCACAAAAGTGCATTTCACAAATAATTACAAAGAAACAGTAAGTAACACATTGCATTAAACACAATTCTGAAGTAGAAAGACTGAACCAGTATATTTTAGTGAGGACTAGCTAACAGTTAAAGGAATAGTGCACCCAAAAATCATCCCCCAAGTTACCCTGAGTAGGGATGTGACGGTGAGGAAATGTTCCTACCGGTTAACTGACGTGTGACAGCAGCGATGAAGCCGGTATCAGCGGATGGGGCCTTAACAAATAGCTAATTTGAAAACTAAAGTAAAATGTGCACGGCCGCTTGGGCGCTCATAACGGAGCGGTGCGGCGCAAAGCGAGTGTTTCCAATGAAATCCTATGAAAGTGAAGCCTCCATAGGCATGAACTGAAAATGTGCCAGACTGGACACGCACCGTGAATGACAGTACAGCCGTGAATGTGTGCACACTGCGCGGCCGTGAATGAATGACAGTGCATGAGCTCTTCGCTCTCGTGATGAATGAAATCTGACGCCAGCTGCAACTCTCGTTCAGCTCACACTGTATTGAGTCGACACGTTCAGTTTTTAATTGTAGTATCTGTTGTCTAACTGAACTAAATTATTTTATTACTTTAAGGATCAAAACGACAGTGGGGGTGGTGATGCAGTGTGCAAGGGATGAACAACATAATATAGACTATCGCAGCAAGCCTAGTATATACTTTAAAAAATGTAGTCGAGTAGAGAGTAACAGTTGCTAATACTCAGGTAAACGTAAAAGGTAAAAGGTAAAAGTAGCCAAAAAGATACTTAAGTACAGTAACTAATTACATTTTAAAAATACGTTTCATGTCATCCTCAATAAACCCGTCTCCGGCGTGATGACTCCGATCAGAATATTCGAATATTCATATTTAATAATTGTTTACTCGACACGTCATCCTAAATAAACCAGATCCTTCAAAAAAATAAAAATAAATAATCGTTGGGCCCTGCTGGAACAGCTCTAAATATCTACTGCATTATTAAATGAAAAAAAATAAAAATAAAAATGACAGAGCAATAGAATGTACAGTGAAATTAGCAAAAGCTTGTATAGTACATTTTAACAGGCATAATTAAGCATGTACAAAGTAATTACCTATTTGCTAAACAGATTAAGTCAACTTTTGAAAATTAAAAAATGCTATGAAAATACAGGGATTGTAATCAGTATCGATGAGTACCAAAAATGAACTTATTGGTATTAGACTCATTCTGTAAAAAGTGGTATTGGCGGGGTGCAAACTACAGGGGAGCTCGGCTCCCCGTAATAAGACATGGGTTACCCAGAAAACGTTATTTGTGTTTATTTTTAATTTTAAATTATTAAATTATTAACCCAATATTACAATATTAATTTAAAAAAAATATTGACAATGTGTTTTTTAGTTTTGTGTAATGTGGTCATCTTGGATTATTATGTGTAAAATTGCAAAAATAGAATTAATTCATGCATAACAGCGATTTAAACCTAACTCACTTCAATAAAGATAGCTTTACATGCTATTCTTGCCATAAGCATAAAGGTGACGTGGCACTGCGGTGAAAATTCCACTCACGTTTAGTACATGTTAACGCAAAGATTCATGAACAAATATATAAACGATTATCCACTTCTTGGATTTCTGGACGAACAGCAATTGAAGCTGACCCCAGGCCTCTGTGGTCCATTCTGTGTTAAGGTAAGCCATGTTATTCCCAATTATGTGTCGTGGCAGGGTTATTATAGGTCTGCCTGACTATCAATGTCTTAAAGGGATAGTTCACCCACACAAATTAAAATTATGCCATCATTTACTCACCCTAAAGTTGTTCCAAACCTGTGTGATTGTTCTGCTGAACACAACATATTATATTTTGAAGAATGTTTGTAACAAAGCAGATAGAACAACCATTTACTAGTAGGGGAAAATACTATGGTAGTGAATGATTGCTCTATCTGCTTTCTTATAAACATTTTTCAAAATATATTCTTTTGTGTTCAGCTGAAGAAAGAAACTCTCAAGGATGAGCAAATGAAGACAATTTTCTCTTTGGGGGTGAACTATCCCTTTAAGCCTAATTGAACGGAGGAATTATGTTATTCTTCTGTAGCCTGCCGAATAACTTTAACCGTTGTTCACGTTAACTTGGTTTATAGACTATTTGTGGGTGGCTGTTTGCTGTTTGACCTATCAATTAATGTCTATAAAGTATAATAGGGTAAATCCTGTATAGTAAAGCAAGTACACACACTTGTAGCTGTTATGTATCTTTGTATGTCCTCTTTTGAGGCATGCGCAGGTGCAGACAGTCTGTCATTAGTAAATATGAACGGCAAACCTTTTCAGGGGTTATACAGGGTTGGAACGACAGGGTAAATACATGGCAATTAAACAATTTTTTGTCTGAACTGTCCCTTTAAGCATTGATTACTTGAATTCTTGTGAGCGATGGCGAACAGGATCTGTTTAGGACACCTGCAGACCAGAGCAAAGCCGTCTCCCACTTTAATTATCTCTCCCTACAGCCTTTCCATATTCATTATGCACTATTCCACCGAGAAACAAACCAACACACTCACAGTTTCAGGAACACTTGCACACACAGGAAGCAAACACACACACATAAGCAAAAGGAAACTATGAAACTGATGAGAGAGCAAGCTATTTTGTTAAGAAGGACAAACACATTTCTATTCACTTCTCTCCTTCTTTTGTTTTCCTGTCAATTTCTTTGGCAGTGGAGTCATATTACAGCAGGATTCAGAATCCGAATAAGATAAGCTCTGGCTGAAGTAATGTCACCACTTTGACCTTTACGACTGTCTGCCGTTCCCAACAGGGCACCGCTGAAATAATGAGACTTCGTTACCATAGCAGCTTAATAGGTGCCAGTTGTAGAAACTGAATGAGCCAATCAGGACAGAGCAATGCTAAGTACTTTCTAGCTGGCCTGAAAAATATCCACTTTAGCCAACGAACATTCCTGACACGTCAAGCTGTTAATGCCCAAAAAGTGCAAATGGGTGTTAGGCTATTAAGAACCTGGCCTTTAACAAAAGGCGGCTTGAAAAAAAAAGAAGAAGACAAAAACCACTTCATACATATCAATACAATGGATAAATGATAAGGAGCCGTTGAACAACGGCAAGCATTCTGATTGGCAGCGAAACATGTTTCTGAAGAAGACTGGGCTGTTCAAACGGCCAATTAGCAGCTGATTCTGATGAATTCATTAGCATGTTCTCAGGTAATTAGAGGAAGCGGCTGAGTGAATACTAAATATTCAACAGGAGAACAGACACAGTGCCACACAGCTCGCCGTGTTCCTCTGTAGACTTGCATTAGCATAAACACACACACACACTCAAGCGCCCATCTGCACTACTAAGAGACCGTTTCATACACGATATAAAAATTCACACTTCAAAAATAGCCTTTCCATTACATGAAGAAACTAAGACATAGGTAAACAAAAAGTCTCTTATTAACATGCATAACATTTTCTTAGTGAGAAATGCATTCCTCGTTGATGGGTAACATTTTTAAAGAGCCATGAACCAGTTTGATGAATGCAGGTTATTTCCTATAGAACTAATATAGAAAACCTCACTCAACAGCATGATTCATAAACCTTCATATGCAACCAATTGACTGTTGGGATAGAAAGTACAAGCACTAGCACAACGAAAAGATACACAGACAAACCTTAACTTGACATTGATAGTTAATATACCATACATACCAAATCATTTATGGGAGAGAACAATCTTAATCTGGAGGTAATTTCATTGAAAGAAAAAGAACTTCATGTGTGTTATATTAAGGTCTATGCCATCTATGCCTTACTATGCCATCACCAATTATATTTTGTTGAGGGTATGTATACATTTTATTGGTTTAACATTGCCCTAGATGTTTTCAATGTTAAAATGTTAAAATCCAACATAAAATCATAACATTTTGATTACTATTATTATAAAAATACAACCTTCACTTGTTGCGTCAAACAATAAAGTTTTTAGAGTTATTTCACTTAGGTAGACAACAGTGAATGATACATAAAATGCTGGCTGTGAAATTAGGCTGGTAAAACAAACGAATTATCATTATATTTCAAACCTTCAAAATGTAATTTCCAGTGGAGAATGCTATTCTATATAAAACACAAGATACACTATATTGCCAAAAGTATTGGGACAACCCTCCAAATTATCAAATTCAGGTGTTTCAATCACTTCAATGGCCAAAAGTGTATAAAATCAAGCACCTAGGCATGCAGACGCTTCTACAAACATTTTGAAAGAATGGGTCGCTCTCAGGAGCTCAGTGAATTCAAGTGTGGTACCGTGATAGATTGCCACCTATAGTCCATTCGTAAAATGTCCTCACTGCTAAATATTCCACTTTCAACTCTTAGTGTTATTATAACAAATTACAAGCAATTGGGGAAAATAGTAACTCAGCCACGAAGGGGTAGGCAACGTAAAATCACTGTGCGGTTATCAGCGCATGCTGAGGCGCACCGTGTGCATGAAGTCAGCAACTTCCTGGAGGGTCAATAGCTACAGACCTCCAAACTTTGTGTGGCCTTCAGATTAGCTCAAGAACAGTGCGTAGAGAGCTTCATGGAATGGGTTTGCATGGCCGAGCAGCCGCATCCAAGCCTTTGATCATCAAGTGCAATGCAAAGCGTCAGATGCAGTGGTGTAAAGCACGCCGCCACTGGACTCTAGAGTAGTGGAGATGTGTTCTCTGGAGTGACGAATCATGGCTTTTAGTTTAAGTGAAAGGAACTCTTCATGCTTCAGCATACCAAGACATTTTGGACAATTTCACGCTCCTGAATTTGTGGGAACAGTTTGGGGATGACCCCTTCTTGCTCCAACATTACTGTGCACCGGTGCATAAAGCGAGGTCCATAAAGACATGGATCAACAAGTATCCACAGAATCCTGATAGGCTGCAAAGGGTGGGCCAACTCCATATTAAACCCTACAGATTAAGAATGGGATGTTCATGGGCATGTAAAGGCAGGTGTTAATGTTTATGACACTGTGGTGAAAAACAACAAAAACAAAGCATACATGTGTATTCTTCTTAAAATATAGCCAGTTTATAGGTTTCTGTTAAAATGACGATGGAAACTAGGTGATGAAAATAAACTGATAGTGGTGTATTTTGCACAGGTCCTATATTAGAGCCAGAGGTGACTGGTGAGAACCATAATGTGTTAATACAAATCTCAACAGTCTGTCAAGCCCTAGAGTTACATTTTAGAAGAAGCCAAGCCTGTCTGACACCCAGTGTAGGAGAGAATATATAAAGATCTAAGTAACTTCTCTGTTTCAGTGCCCAACATAAAAATAGCCTCCTGGTGTCCACGCTCTCCAGGCCAGCAGGATAACAGTGTTTAAAAGTAAGGGGAGCAGGGCAGGTTCTGGGTTAATGGCACCCCTGGTACAGGGGACGAGTGTGCGGATGGTGGGGGTTGAAAGGGCAGAGGGAGGAGAGGTGGGATCCAAGACTGCCAGCCCATCTGTTCAGCCAACACACAGGCGGAATAGCAGGGAAACCAGCGTGAAATTTCTGCTATCACTACTGCCACCATGCCAGGATCTTCATCAAAGAGCAGGGACACTGTGAGACATGAGACGACATGGAGTGATGGAAAAACAAATGCAGCATGAAAG
This sequence comes from Pseudorasbora parva, assembly GCF_024679245.1. Classification (NCBI taxonomy): domain Eukaryota; kingdom Metazoa; phylum Chordata; class Actinopteri; order Cypriniformes; family Gobionidae; genus Pseudorasbora; species Pseudorasbora parva. The sequence goes on along the minus strand of NC_090176.1, from coordinate 22,213,647 downwards.
AGTGAAAGAAGAGGATGAATAGAGAATGAAGTACAGAATGGAAAGAAGTAGCAACTGAGGCGCAGTGATTAGTTTTTTTTAGATACAAGTCACATGCTGAAACTAAATATGTTTGTCACTCATTTGGGTAAATCCATCTTTGGAGCACCAATCATGGGCATTAAAGGGATAGTCATTCCAAAAATGATCCATTTTCATATGGTCCCAAACCTGTATGGCTTTCTTTCTTCTGTGGAACATTATTATATTTTTAAAGAATGTACTGATATTCATTGACTTCCATTGTATGGACAAAAATGATAAAGAAAGTCAATGGAAAGTGTTTGGTTAACTTTATACAAAAAACATTTGTTCAGCAGACAGGATTGCATGCAGGTTTGGAATGACATGATGGTGAGTAAATTATGACAGAATTTTCATTTTTGGGTCTTGAGTTGCTAAAGTTACTTTGTCAAAAATAGACAATGGTCTCAAATGTTGAAATTTCTGTGTCTAGTTTATACTCACGATTTGTCAAAACGCTCTGGTTCGTCCATCACTATGAATACAAGAGTGACTACAGTATTTAAATATGAGAGGGGATTCTAATCGTAATTAAATGTGGTTGCTAACGTTGTTTTTTGTTAAGTGGCCATGCTGAGCCTTGGTCCACATGGGGGTAATACAGGATTGAATCTGAACAGCAATATTATTAAAACATTAAAACGATTTCCTCTTCATTATATCAGTCCAATAAAAGGCAAAAACAAAGCAAAATGATAAAAACACCTAAATGATGATGAATAAGAGAGGAACAAAAAAATAAAAGAGAAGAGAATGAAAGAGATCAGATAATGAGTGCATGAAAGCAAAAAGATGAGATACGGATTAGATGAGGGACAGGTGGACAGACACCACTCACTCTATAGGAAGTTCCACACATGTGCTCGTCAATAGAAAAGAAAAGAGTAAGACAAAAAGGAGAAAATCTGTTGTCCCCACATCCTCAAAAACATAGCCATGGGGTATCCGTGCATTTGGCACTGGGGCCCCAGAGGGGAGGTTACAGATGCCAGGGGCCACTTTTGACTGATGTGTGTGCGCCACAAAAGGCCTCATTCTGCTCTCTTCATACTCCTCCAATCATCTCCATCAATGGCTCTATAATTAAATCACAAACAATTACTCTACAAGAGAAGACTACATTAAAGCCAGTGTTATGACAATGCTCTAACAATCATTGCAACCTTACAGAAAAAAAGGATGAATAAGGACGTCTGTTAAGGTTTTATTACGCTTTTGAAATGTCCGCGGAAAAGGCAGTATGGGACATTCTGTAATTTCCAGTAATTTTACACTTCAATAGCAGATTCCATTTTTTTTGACAGTGAACACAATAATGTGGGCCACTTGTGTTCACGGAGCCAGAAAGACCCCCAGGTCACCGAGCAGGAAAAAAAACCCAACAACAGCAAAGAGACTGGAGAGTCTGGGACTTGACCTGGATTACACACACTCACACGCAGCATGCCACCATTCATTAATTCCTGTCGTTTTTTTGATTGTTGGTACAGCATGGCGTCTTAATCAGTCACCATTCCAGTCATCTGAATATTAACACGCCAATCAGACCAAAGGGCTTTTTTGGCAGCAACAATACACAAACCACATACCGCTCATTGTTTCTCTGATGCACGTCCATGAAACAACACTTGTTTGCTTTTAATTGTCTTGTAACGTTACCATCTATTGTCTAAATGTATTTAATTAATCATATGTTCTTTTAAAGGTCCCGTTCTTCGCGTGTTTTCGAAGCTTTGATTATGTTTACAGTGTGCAATATAACATGAGTTTATGTTTCGCATGTATAAAAAAAACAGTATTTTTTACACAATTTACTTATCTGTACAGCGCTGTTTTCTCTGTCCTAAAAACGGCCTGATGATTTCCTTGTTCTATGAAGTCCCTCCTTCAGAAACACGTAACGAGTTCTGATTGGGCCAGCGCTTCCCGTGTTGTGATTGGACAGTAGCTTAGCGCACTTTGCCTTAGCGCTTAGCGCTGAATGCGCGCTCTTCTCCACGTGGGAGAGCAACGAGACCACGCCCCCTATTTTGCGTGTTCTTGTGGGCGGAGGGTTAGTCAGCAAGCGGTTCCAGGGACGTCATTCCTGAAGGAAGTGCATGGGTGTAGTCCAAACCGGCTGTTCGCTGTAGGCTTTGAAAGGGAACTTCTGTTAAATAAAATATCTCGCTTGGCACTGAACTTTGAGCTTTATAATTTTACAGGTATTATTTATGCTCTAACAGCAATATTTCACACTAACTAAAGTTTGAAAGAAGAAATCGCGAAGAACGGGAACTTTAATCAAAATGTTTCAATTTTCAAGCTCACGTTCAAATGTGCCTAAATTTAAATCACAAATCAATGGATATATAGAACCATGTGTTTTTTGGATGCATGTCACAATATGGTAGAAAAGATATATAGTGAGTTCCTTTACATCATGACTTTAATTTATGGGATGTTTGTTTTAACTAAAGGAGAGATCCCAGGAAACAATGGGAAGCATAGCAGGCAATGGGATGCAGACACAACACAAGCCGGATTCATATTTCCCATTCAAACGCCAAAGTTGGATCTGCCTAACACAAGCAGAGCGAATTTGTGTGTAAATCGTATGAAAACAAGTCTTGGACAAATCACCCATTTAACTTCAATAATTTATGTAAGAATGTGTAAGGCCCAAAGTGCCTGGAGCACTTTTAAGCCGCAGCTCCAACTATAACATCTATATTCTTTCCGTCGGTCTGGCACAAAGGTATGGGCTGCTTTATTGTCCCGTATCCTTGCAGGGGATGAAACAGAATTATTAATGTTAATTTCCTGTGTTGATCTGAGGCGGGACAAGTAAGAGCACCCTCATCTGGCCAGATCAAAGGCAGGGGCCGTCAGTCTTAAATCACGCAGACATGGGGCAGAGGCCAGAACTGATCCGCAGCGTTTGAAACTCTCCACTACAACAGAAGGAAGTGTGAGAGATCACTCTTCCCCAAAGATTGATCACAGGGAACACCTCTCTTGACGTGATTAGAAACACATGGAAGTTGAAGGTCTATATGCTGACCACCTTTCTTGTTCCCTTTTGTTTCACTCCATCCTCGCAGTCATTATTTTTTTCCCCCGATCTTCCTTTGCAAAAGAAGTACTTAACCTTTTTTGAGAGCGAGATCTAGAGTAAGATTTGCTTTGAGCATCTGGGGTGAGTAATGGTGGAGGAAGCCAATCAATACCTCTTTGCCTGATGATGGCCATTCAGGGTGTAATTGCGTTGGGTGCCTTTTCCTCCAATGGAACATAACTGCCCTTTTCATCTATTCACCTTTAAGTAGACTCAACCATTTTTGACTTTGTCTAACCTCTAATGGCTCTCAGACCCGTTTTGTCTTCTGACAGGTGCTTGAGCGCTATAGATTACAGGGGTATTAAACTAAGGACATGCATATATGACTTCTAACTCTAACAAGAGTTTATAGACGACCTGAGGTCTGAGGCAACTGACGGGTTGAATTACAGGAGCCGTGGGAGTCAAGGATTGTTGGCCAAAACCCCAAAGACCGGTTTGTTTCCCTGACGTGTGAACGTCGTCATGTGGTGACATCCTCGATACATCTGCACCAGCTGTCTCCGCCATGACTGCCTGTCCATTTGACGCCAAACCTCCCACCGCAATAGCACCAGCCATATCGCATGAATACATTATCGGCTTTCACCACGTCAACATCGCTTCATCGCACCTCGTCAACCAAGAATCCTGCTAATTATGTACAGAGACTCTATGGTGTCTCTCCTGAACGTCATGGAGGACAACTGCACATTAAAATGGATGTCAGAGGCTGGCAATGTTAGCGCACATTAACAAAGCACTGCTGTTCATCCCTGGCCATCAGAGTTGAACTGTACAGTTGATGGGAGACAATCTGCTCATGGTATGGAAGAGAGACAGAGGGAGGACAGAAGGGAGGTGGTGGAAACACTTGCCTGGATCCGTACAGGGGGTGGCAGGAAGCAGAAGGAAGCAGGGCTGGATGAACAATGGAACAGACTGGCGAGCAGAACGCATCCCCCCTGCTAAGATCTCTGGCTTCTGCTCTTGGTCACCACAAATCTTCAGAACTTCGGTAGAACTTCTCTCAGTGTTCTTCATTATGAGACTGAGGATACTTTCTCCACTGACTAGCAGGCTCATTTTAAACTTTGTTTCCAGTGTACTTATTTTGGTTTCTCTTTATTTTCGATGGTCCCTTTAACACAATCTGTTGACTATAAGTAACGTTGCACCTACATGTCTACTAACTCTCATTAGAGTGTTAGTAGAGTATTAACAGATTGGTAGGGTTAGGGTTAGAATAAGTGCAAATACAATGTATTTGCAAAGTCAGTCAGTAGTCAGTAGAATGTATTTTGGTTGAACATCAAAATAAAGTGAGAGTCTAATGAGAGTTATTTGACACATAGATGCAAAGTTACTTATAGTCAACAGAATGTTCAAAATGGACCATCAAAAAAAAAAAAAAAAAAATGTTACCCTTATTTTTCCTTAAATCTTTTGTGCATTACAAATTACATAAAAAATGTCCAGAAGATTACAAATAAAAACAAAAATGTCCAGAAGATAGACACGAAAGATTGGAACAAACAAGCATTGACACATTTGTGGCAGTCTAAGTAGGGATGCCAAATCAGTACCATGTTAGTTATAGCTGATTATATATTTATTGTCTTATTTATCAATATTGGCCTATATAGGATATTTCATTGTGCATGTACATTTTATATAATTTTACATTTCAATTTTGACGTCAACTAACACGTAAAGATGATATCAATAAATTAATAACACTGTTAAACATAATTTTTAGCAAAAGAAGTAGTAATATATATATATATATATATATTTTGAAGTAAAAAACCCCACACAAAAACATTCACTTTTTTATACTGTACATTATAATCCTGCAATACCTAAGTTCACTTGATTGTAGTTTTGATTGGTTTATTTTTAATTTATTGATTTTTTTTCCGTTTATTTAGACAAAATTGTATATAATTGTAATTTTTGCAAGTTATCGATAATATCGACAATCAAAAATGATTATCACCTTATCAGTATGTCAGTGCACTGTTAAAGTTACTGTTGAGTGGTACTGCTAAGTGCATCTATAAATGTTAATATGATTGCTTCCATTTCCTGTGAATTGTATTTACCCGTAACAATTGATTGGGTTAAATTTTATTTTGATGGTCCACATTCTACAAACTATAATTAACATTTCAACTACATGTCAACTAACTGTCATTAGAGTATTAGTAAACTGTTAGGTTAGGGTTTGTGTCAGTAAAATAAGCTGTCTTGCAATGACATTACACTTACTTATTGTCAGTAGAATGTCTGTTGGATGATCAAAAAATAAATTGCTAGCATATATTAAGACTTAAAGCTAACATGTAGCGGTAAAGTTACTTAACGGTAGTAGAATGTCTAAAGTCTGGATTCAGACCCCATCATAGCATGGAAATGGTGCACGTTAAAATGACAAATGACTTACTCTTAGCTGCTGACCAAGGCTGTATCTCAATACTAGTTTTACTTTGTGCCGCATAGCGCCATATTCGACACCACAGATCATAAACTACTCTTAGATTGACTACACAATTAAACGTATTCAGGGACAGACATTAAAGGGGTTTAGATCCTATCTATCAGAACATTACCAATTTGTCTGTTTAAACAGGGAAAAATCTAAGATAACGTCAGTAAATTATGGAGTGCCACAAGGATCTGTGTTAGGCCATCTGTTATTCTCAATATATGCTGACACCGGTAATATTATAAGAAAACATGGAATTAGTTTCCACTGCTATGCCGATGATACTCCGTTTCAGTCTAAATGTCTATCTGTTTTGTTTTATGTTAAAGATATAAAATATTGGTAATTTGTAATTTTCTCCTATTAAATTCAGATAAGGTTGAAGAATTACTTATTGGACCAAGAACACAGAATCTCTTAGAATATATTTTGAATCCAGACTGATATACTGTTACTTCATATGCTACAGTTAAAGACCTGGGTGTTACAATAGACATCATCTTGTTGCAGACTTGTTGTCAAATGTTACAAAAGCAGCCTTCACCCACCTCAGAAACATTGTTAAGCTACGGACATGTTATCTGACTCTGATGCAGAAAAGTTAGTTAATGCATTCATGACATCTAGACTAGATTACTCTAAAGCATTACTAGCTGGTTGTCCTGTATGCTTAATAAACAAGCTAAAGTTAATCTAAAATGCAGCTGCTAGAGTTCTTACTAGGTCAAGAAAATATGATCAACACCAAATATATCATCTCTACACTGGTTACCTATTATGTTCCGTATCAATTATACAGTATTGCTACTGACCTATAAGGCCCAAAACTTAGCTCCTGTGTATTTAACTGATCTTCCATCACCCTATAATCCACCTCACTCTTTAAGAACACAACACTCTCGCCTCCTGGTAGTACCTAGGATATCAAAGTCCACTAGAGGAGGATGAACATTTTCATATTTGGCTTCTAAACTCTGGAACAGCCTTCCTGATAATGATCAGGGCTCATACTCACTCTCCCAGTTTAATTCTAGATTAAAGATGCATCTCTTTAGCGAAGCATTCACATAACACATCTCACAACCTTGTCCTCCAGTTATATCATTGCACACGATTGTATTTGCTTAATGCTTTGAAAAGCAGCTATACTAGTTATTTTCCTGTTCCGTTTTATCTCTGGACGCCCATCCTGAGGTAACTAGAGTCGTTCAGCTCCTGTCTGGATCCTGCCTCTAATGAAGACTTCAGATGACCATCACCTGTGAAGAAATGACTCCAACGCAGCTCTGCATCAGCATGCACCCATGATACATTTTTTTATATACCCCTAATCATTGTTAACAGCATGTATTTTTAGTTCACTGAGCCCATTGTGCCTTATTTATTTTTATTTTTTATATTGATTATTAATACATAGTTAGCATGTATGAACATATCTGAAATATTTAACTTGGACACATTCTCCTCTGATAATAAATCCCTTTCAATTGTAATGTAGATGCATGCATTTTCTGTGAAGCTGCTTTGAAACGATTTGTATTGTGAAAAGTGTTATGCAAATAAATGTGAATTGAATTATTAGACCAAAACAGTATTACCATTGATTGGCATAGCATATCATCTGAAGTAATTATTTATGTAAACCCTCCAAATTGAGATTGCCATCTGTAATTCACCTGACTGTGGCCGAGACTTAAAGTAGTGAGAAAAATGCTACAATATAGTACAAAAACCAACAACAAAAAAGTCAGTGATGGTGAAAATACTTTAGAACGGCCATAATGCTTCATAATGTTCCAGAAGCCCTCCATGGACTTTGAATTTGGTAAAAGTCATAACCTGAATCCAAACTGCAGGTGGAGGTAAAACCCGTGAGGTCTAATCATACAAGCGGCGCAACACTAATCTGCCATGTTCATTAGCACTCGCGCTGTACATCATTAGTAGTATCCACAGAGCACCATAATGGCACAAATTACACCGTCATCCTCAGCTATAATCACCCCACTTTTCACAGCCATTAAACTGAGCAAAGAAAGCCTGAGAGTCTGCAGAGACTGGAAATACAGCCCAAAAAAGGCAACAATACACTCTAAAAGTGGGTTTGCTACATTTGGGATTTGTGAAATATCTAAAACCTCCTCTGTATTGTCTAAATGGTGATCTGCTTCATAAATCACCAAAAAATGCATTACAGAAATGAAGCATAACAATACGACGGAATTAAATTAAGCTAATAGATTCTGATCGTTTCGCAAGACCTTGTTGCTCTCAAACTTTTTTGATTTAAGAACCCTATTAGCCAAAACCATATGAGGTACCTGACCTCCACAGATCTAATGGTTCTTTCATTATGTCTTGTTGAATAGTTAGTATCACAGCTAAACCTAACAAATTTACAACCCAGACCAACTAATCATCGTTCCCTATAGAACTATTGACCCCTGCGGATGCAAAACCATCTGCGACCATAAAGCTTCTGCCTGCCTGTCCTTAGGGATTGTTTAATAAAAATAAAAACAAAACAGACTAATGCTTGTTCTGAATTAAAACACACAGCATTTTCAGCTATTAGCCCTTTTAATAACTCAGCTTTACTTATTCTGCATGGATTCAACCCTCATTCTCATACCGTATCTTGGCCATCAGGATGCCGTAGGGTCATCTGCTCAGTACAGTAAAATCTCTTTTGTTTATACAGTACACCAAGGGAAATACTTCAGACGTCTGCGGTGCTAGACAAGTCTGGGTTAGCCGGGCACCATCCAGACTGCAAGTACAGACTCTCTGAGCAAGGCAGCAAACACAACTGACCTCATGTACACATAACATAACAGGAAACGACAGGTGCTCGGCATGTTTCTGATTACTTGAGGAGCATTATGGGAATATTCAACCTCAAGGAGCTTTCAACTTCCTGCTTAAAACGAGGACTATGACGAGTTGTTGAGAGGATGGACTTCAGAGAATTTCTCACTCGGAAAGGTGCAAATTAGCCTGTGATTACAGTGATGACATGAAAAAATCGTCAAAGAGATGAAAACATGGGTAGAGATTTTCAGAACTCCATTTGTGTGAAGGAGAATCACAAACGGCAGCCTGTAAAAATAAGGCGCACAGTATAATCTATACAACCATCGGCAAATGCTGCATATGATTATTAAACCATTTCCAGAAAGAATAGAAGCACTGTTCTCGCAGCTTCTATTAGCTCTTCCCCTTCATTTCCACTCAATCTGCCATATTCTTCTGCTGATTGTTACCTTTCAGAGACTGGGCTAAGCAAGCCTGCCACATCTTCACTCTTTAATGTAATCAAAGGCAGAAACAGGGCCGTATTGAAAAAAGGATAAGTCGGAACAAGAGGCTTAGCACAGAGGTGCTACAGACAGGAAAAAAGAAAGAAAAAGAAAAGACCCATTCAGCAGTGGGACACACAGACCCAATCACATATTCATGCCATTTTCCATTCATCCAATCATCTTAATCAGGACATTGCATCTTGGGAATCAAAGGGGAGATGATTGAACTTCCATTAAAGAGCCTTTTAGTGATTCATATGTAGATGGGGGGAGAACAGCGGCGGCCTGTTAGCTACTGTATTCCTCCACTCGAACCGCACGCATGAACCTCCCGGTGATACCGTTACCATGGTGAACTGAGGACTGAGACGACCATACCCTTTCACAGAAATAAACCTATCTCCAGATCACAGCGCTCGTAAAGGTGAGGTGGGCGCCGGCGTGGGCAGCCGCTGCCATTGATGACTGAAATGAGCATGGTTTTATACTCCAAGTAGGGATTTTTTTAAGAAAGGGAGGCCGGTCAATGATCTAAATTCAAGACACCCTATATCTGATAAAGACAGGCCGGCATAGTTTCTCACATTTAACCCCTTTGAGGTGTTTTTTTTCTTTTGTGACATACAACAAAGTAAAGACTTATAAAGGCAAAACTATAACAAGGAGAGTCAAAAGGTAGAAATCGTTTGATAGAAAACGTATAATTTTCAGAAGAAAAAAATCATTACATTTGGACATTCTCATGCTGAGAAACTCCTGATAAAAAGACAAAAAGGTGTGCTCAAGGGAAATGTTATGTATCTTTCTTATTTGACATGCAGTAACTCAGGAATGATATAAGGTAGAAGGACAATTCTTCATACTGTATGTGAGCTGCATCTGGATCAAATTTTGTAAAGTAATTAGAAGTTACAGCATTTGGAACTGAGGGTGCTTTTTTGTTAAGCCCTTAATACCCGGAAGGCATTTTTAAATCATCATTCCACCATGAGGAATATCTTGTGATCAACACAATGGATTATATTGACTAATTTCAATCGGGACCATTCACTGTCTGTAAGTAATGATGTGTCAATTTCTATGATCTGTGCGCGTTTCATGAAGTTACAAGTGTAAATGCCACGTGAAAGCTACATTTGATTTTACTCAGCTACATATGCACCTGTGTGTCTGAGGGGGCTTTGTGTACAAAAACTCGCTGAAGTTTAGTTGAAGCCCAAAACAATTATGCTTGTTGTATTCTACTCTGTGGGACCTTTAAAATGACACATGACTATCTGGGATGTATGGTGTTATAGTAAAAAAAAAAAAAAAGAATAAAAAAAAAGAAATTATATATATATAAGGCAGTAGTTTTGATTATAAATATGATTTTTGGTAGCTAGATGGAGTCTGCCGTCGGGAAACTCTGTTTTAGAGGGTCTACTCAATATTCATTAAGAGTTGATCAAAAGCTACGTTTCTAAGGTTTAAAATTATACCCATTTTGTTTATTCCATTCCGTTCTTGCTTAGTAATCAACATCCAACATCCAAACTAACGTTTGACAAACAAACTGTGTCACAATACTTTTCGTCTACATGTAAAACCCAACAAATGTCTTTTTGTGAATGGTATGCTTTAGAAAAAAAGTTTGGTTGTTGTTGTTTTTAACAAAAAACAAATTGTATATAATGCAATGACTTCCATACATTTTTAAGTGTGACTAAAGTGTCCAAACTGTTTTTTAGGGAATATGCATAGGCAGTCATGTTTCTCTTTAGATCTCTTGACCTGCTGTGCAATGATGTCACTTCCTACACAAAGGCTATCCAGGTTTTTGCTTATGAGCATCAGACATGGTTGTTGACTTCATCTAACATACAAACATACAGCAGGAAAGACATTAGGAAACGTGTTAATTGATAGAGAGCGAAACGAGGGACAAGGGGGGCTGTCACTCCGTCAGCAGGTCTGTGAGGGAGGGATGAGGTAAGATGCACCATCTGTGACTCTGACACTTGCTTCAGAAGCTTTTAGAGGCCATTAACACACTCACTAAAGGTCACACACCAGTGCTCTCTCTCACACACACACACACACACATACACGGTCAAGCACATTCATACAGGCATATCCAGATATAAATAATCAGGGATGTACAAACATGCACATACGCACAATAAATCAATCTCAGCCGAGCTAAATATGAATTTGACAACACAAGAGTTGAGGATGCCGCCAGCATGTACCTGTCAACCTCGCTGAGCATCATCCCGGTGGAACGGTGCCTTTGAAAGACAAAAGTAAAGCATGACTATGACTCAAAAATGCTCCAGGCTGTGACTAAAATGCCCACAAATGTGACAATAAATAAAGTGGCCATTTAAAACAAAGAAATCTCTCTTTAAATGGATTGTTTAATTTAATTTAATTAATTGATAAATGAAATGCTCTTCCTGCATTATTTAACACATAGGCAAACATTGCAGATACATTTTGTTGTCACCTAACCTTTGTGGGCCAGATTTACAAAACAGGGAAAATTAGAATGCACTCAAAAAAAGAGAAAAGATTCAGGCCCTTCATAGATATGACACATTTAAATTCTGTCCACTTTACTTAAATATCTCTAATTTTGTCTCAGCTTAATTTAATTGTGTTCAATCAAGCTAATATATTTAAAACTTAAGTTTACTTCATTCATTTTAAAAGTACATAAATATTTGTGCTGACACTAACTGGGCAGTGGATCTGTAGTTCCCAGCATGCTTTGCAAGGGACTGTGTTAGTAAATGTAGGGATTAAAGTGTTAATTATGTATTTTTCAGTAAAGGGAAATATGTTGTTAGTTTATGTTAGTGTTTGATGTTCAGTTATGATGGACATTGAGGAGTTTCTGTAATTTTGTGGTTAACCATTATGCAGAAGAGTGGTGCCTGTGTTTAGGCTGTGGGCACTTCTACACAAATTCATTGGATGGAATTCCTGCCCTCAATTAAATGAGTTCAATAAGTTATTTTTGCATTTTATTTCTAAAAATATGCTTGTTGTTATTTAAAAGTTTTAAAGGTAAAATAAATTGACAAATGTGTTCATCTTACATAATAGCTTTTTTTGTTACACTTTTATAAATGTAACAAGATTAAGTAAACTGCATATATGAATAATGTGTAACAGTAGCAAAGTTGTTTGTACTCTTAACCAAATTGTAATTTGTAAAAATTGCTCAATATAGTTGTGTGCAACCACTTGACACGTCTTTTTAAAGTAAATTTAACAAGGCATTTTCAAAGAGTGCAATTCCAAAAAAAGCGCAGATGGAAGTGGAAAGTTCAGCACATGATCTACTGACAATGCAAGAACACAGACACAGCCGGATCTTTCCACAACGTATCACCTTGCGTAATTCATTTAAATTCCCCCCTCCCATACATTTTGCATCTAAAGGGGAAACTACAAATGCATACGCAAGAAGTTCAGCCGCAAAAAATAACTCGGTCCATGCCTTTTCAGCACTTATATTTCACTATGTGTCTTTTGTAAATCCTCACAGTGACAAAAGAGGGTTTTGCGATGGTGCAAGCTGTTAGTAAATCGGGCCCATGGTGTTCAGTCTTGTTCTGAACATATAAATAATTAACTAAAAAATACTCGGGTAACTACTGGGCAGTGATAACTGGATTTACCAAAATTCTATGCAGTAGTGCACATGCAGAACCAAACTATAGCTTTTAATCATGTATTTAAACGTCATTACTGTGTTTTTACTTGTCAATGTTAATATGCACCTATGAGCTTTGCAATGTGCCTCAGCTTTCTCACCATCTTGTACAAAGAAGTGCTGCATTTTTAAAACACTGGTTTTAAATTAAAAGTCAAACTCGAGACTTTTGTGTATATATATGTGTGTGTGTGTGTGTGTGTGTGTGTGTGTGTGTGTGTGTGTGTGTGTGTGTGTGTGTGTGTGTGTGTGTGTGTGTGTGTGTGTGTGTGTGTGTGTGTGTGTGTGTGTGTGTGTATGTTTGAATGCAATAACAAGAATATGTGTGAACACCATAATAAAGTAGATGGCAGTGATTCCTTCACTATTGCATCTTTCAACTGAGTCATCCTTACTGCATGCACTACTAAGCGGTGATGCCAAATGTGCAAATGTTATCTTATGAATGTTTTTTTTTTTTATGAATCAGTTAAACAGATGAATGAATCAGTCTCAAAACTTTCTTTTCACAAATTAAACATTTTTTATAAACCTGTGGGTTTAATGAATAGGTCACAACGCCACCCCCATGCAAATGAATAACTTTCATAACATATTCTTTTGCTTATATGCTATTTTAAGTCTTATTAAGCATAAAGCAAAAATTCTTCATAAAGAAAAGATCTGCTATCACGGCAGCTGTGGTGGAATTTGCCGGAAGGCAAAATGGCCAAGAGATGTGAGGAAAAATGAAAGGAGAGAGGCAGACAAGTGAGAAAGAAAAGAGGACAGCTGGTGACAGAACGGAGGGAGCAGGCCTGCTGCAGTCTCTGTTAATGGCAGTAGCATGAGTAGTGAACACTTGTTCTCACTCTCTCTCCTTTACATAAACATCCGCTGGGAGAAAAGCACCATCGTTACACACACACACACACACACACACACACACACACACACACACACACACACACACACACACACACACACACACACACACACACACACACACACACACACACACACACACACACACACACACACACACACACACACACACACACACACACACACACACACACACACACACACACACACACACACACACACACACACACACACACACACACACACACACACACACGTCTGGTTCACAATCTTTGTGGGGACTCTCCATAGACGTAATGGTTTTTATACTGTACAAACCATATTTTCTCTCCCCCTACACTGCCCCTGCCCCTAAACCAACCCATCACAGGAAACATTCTGCATTTTTACCTTTTTAAGCCTTTTTAAAAGTGGGGACCGCTGGCTGATCCCCACAATGTAGGTAATCGCAGGTTTTACTATCCTTATGGGGACATTTGGTCCCCACAATGTAATATAAACAAGGGCGCACACACAAACACACACACAAACACTTTCTTTCTCTCTCATTCCACCTCTTTACTCCATCAGCATCTCGTGGTTTTCAGTTAGAAAAAAAATCATAAAGGTGGTTTTAGCTGTGTTTATGCTGGTTAAGGCAGACTTGGAAACCAGCTAACCATCTTAGTCTGGTTTATTTTTTCCCCCAACATGGTACAGTACTGCCTTTTTATCAAACATGGCTGTTCGAAAAGACACCCTGTTAATATCTTGCCTTAAAAGGTAAAGCTGCAAGCTGCATTCCTCCCTCGCCTCTAATAGGAGACAGTCATATGCTTGGTCACAGTTTTACAGCAGAGCTGAGAGGCTTTGAGGAACAGCAATTTTCCTGAATTGCTTAACATTAAGGTTAATTATGTAATATTTCATTCATGTTCATTTCTGATAAAAAGTAGCAGGGTTGATGAGATAAAAGTAAAGTTGGGAAGTGTTTGACACTATGTAGTTTCACTGAGAGATGTTTAAGGTGTCTAAAAATGGCTCAGACATGACAGCTAAGATGAAATCAGATTACTGCTAAATAAAGTAAAGAATGTAGGTAAACAAACAACAACAAAAAAACTTTTGCAACTGTACGTCTCACAAGATTGTGTTCTAGGCAGTGTAATGTGTTGTTAAGGTTTTGTGTGTGTGTGTGTGTGTGTGTGTGTGTGTGTGTGTGTGTGTGTGTGTGTGTGTGTGTGTATCACAGCAGCAAAATGAGAGGCATTTGGCAATCCACACGGGCCTCCATCTGTCTGCAAGATGTAAAACATCCTAATGGGTCCCATCCTCCACCTGAGGCTATACCTTACCCTCCCCATAGAGCTACTCCATCTTTGTCACATACACACATGCTATACAATTCTCATGTAGAGCTAAATAATCAGTTGGTCACACAAACACACAGAAATGTACCACTGAAATGCACTTACACACACTAACAGTATAAACAATGTGCTGCACACATATTCAAATGCGGGAAAAATTCAAAGAGAACTCAATGGAATCTGATGTTAGCATGTTGCTAAAATAAAATTGTGATACTCTAGTGAGCATAAACATGCGTAGCAGACACAATGGGAAAAAATATTGATTTGACCTTTTTATCAATACTTTTCAGCATTTAATGATATAATTTATATTAGTTGAGTGTCTAAGCAGCTCACCTTGCTACAATGTTAGCTTAAAACCCATGCAATTGCTAATGCTATACCACACAGTAAAAACAAATGTCATTTTAACATTAAAACACTAAAAATGCAAAGGTAAAAACCTTTTAATTCCTTAATACTGTATATATGAAAACTAACTAAGGACATTGTATGTAACTTTATAATAAATACTTTTTGTATTATATATTTCCACAGCTTTATGTTACATCATATGTTCACGCTTGTTCCATTACTTTAGTGTCAGGTTACATGATGGTGTTTTCGTATTAGTGTGTATGACTGACACCTATATATTAGTATTACCTGAGCTTGTGGAAAGGCTATTTTTGATTAACTCTACTTCACCATGGGCCTTTGAATGCCAAGGACTGAGAGACAGCGTGGCATGAAAGGCTGATTTCCCTCTTTTGTCATGTTTATCACTGAGCTACAGGGCACTATCCTGGCTTAATGTCCCAGATTTGCAGCACTGCTCTGACCCACAGACACAGCTACCACCAGATCAACATGGCCACTATCAGCAGAATGGACACTAGCCAGTGACTCCCACTGGGCACTAAGTAGTGGCCAATAACATTGTATCAGAGCCAGGCAAAGAACAAAATACAGTCCACACTGGCCAGCGACAGATTTAACAGGAACATATAACACAGAGAAGGAAAACAGAAAAAGAAAATAAGCCAGAAAATAAATTCCAACTAGACAGTGACAATGTCTATAGGGTTTCTGACCTCAAATCTGCATTTAGTATTAGAGAACCCAAACGGTGTCTATAGCCTCATTGGCACTCTAGACAACAAGATAGCTGACATTCAATTGTACACATCAGGTAAACACAGACTGAAATACCTCCCTTTGAATCTCCTGAATTAAATAAAAAATACACCCAAACATGACAATTGCGTAACAATTAATTCATTCCAAATTGTCCAATCTTTTGGTTCTTTTTTGGAGCATGAAAATGAACAGCATACATGTCTGTAACAACATAAGGATGAGCAAATGATGGTGACAACACTATTTTGTGAATTACCTCTCTCTAAATGAAGGCTGTTTCTTCATAGAGAGACACTTAAAGCACTTGGAAACACACTGTGATTTACAGCTGGTGGGGCTGGAGGTCATGGTCCTCAAGGGGTCTCTTAGTTAGTCTGTATTTCACCTGCTCTTAACCTTTGGGGTCAGACATCACAAATACACATCATGCTAATTGAAAAGAACAGTCAATAATTCTATTAAATCTAATTTGATCTAGACCAGCCTTTCTCAAACTTTTTTCAGTCAGGGCACCTTTCAAAAGTGCATAAAATTTCAAGGCACCCCAGTTTAAAATATATTTTAAAAACACTGCATAACCCAAATTTAAATGCAAATGTCCTGTTTATTTAGACCGGACAGTAATGAACAGAGCATAATACTCCATTTCAAAGTAAAAACTGTCCGGTTCTTGTGGGGCTTTTCTTTTTAAAAAACGATCCATGCTGCTGTTGCTTGTTTCTTGCTCTTTGTGAAATCAAATGTATTTTCGCGGTTAAATTATAAAACATGTGTGAGACGGATTTTTATGGTTAATTTTATATATATATTTATCTAAAATTAATTTACAATTTTATTAATCCGCTCATATGTTTAACTCTTTCACACGCAAATGTAAACATTCTGGCTGACCCCCCAACGTGAGTTTTTCAAAGTGACCGTTATTAATGTGTCACTTTATGGTTTCTATGGTGACGCGTCATTGCTTGTCATGTGACACACCGCAGCAACAACAGAGCTGAATGAATGATGATCTGCTTTTATGTCATTTTTCCTTTTTTATTCAAAATATTCACAAATTTGTTAGATATGGCATGAAATATCTGATATTCCGATTGTCAAATATATAGAAGTGGAAGTGTTTTGTTGTTTAAACACTTAACGATCGCGTTAGTTGAGCTGTATGCACGATGGGCGCCGGCATCACCGCCGCTGGCGCAGTTCAGAAAATCGGATCTGTTGGATTTACAAGACGTGAATTCATCCACTTCTCCCAAAATACATAAAAGTAAGTGGCAGGTGAACTGGGAGAAGAATAGAGTCAACTTTAAAGTTCCTTACACAATGTGTATCTGATATGAATAAAACTAATTATAATGGAAAGGATTATTATTGCCTCTTCATCTTTCATCATTGTGTATTTTACAAACTCTAAATGTATTGTTTTTTAGTACATATATGTATGAAACCCAAAATAAACATTATGTGGCTGAAAACACTGAAAAGTTGTGATATATGACAGCTCTGAGCGCGTCTGTCTCTGCCTCAGTGCAAGCCAACGCGAAAGCACATTTGAATTTACATTTGAATGAACGTGATGCACTGACCGTTCTAATCACATGTGTAAATGTGTGATCGTACGTGCGAAAGGGATACAAAGAAGAAGAATGTATTTATATAAATTCAAATATATTTTATATATGAAATTTCATTTTTTTATTTTATTTTTTTAGCCTACGTAATTTTTTGGCGGCACCCCTGACACAGTCAGGGGGCACCCCAGTGTGCCGCGGCACCCACTTTGAGAAAGGCTGATCTAGACAACACTTGAGACGTTTAGTCCCTGGTTGCATGTAAAAAATATGAGGACAAATAAGAGAGGAATAAAATGGAATACAAATGTGTTAAAGTTTGTTGCGTCAACCCTTGACGTTCATTAAAGGGTTAGTTCACCCAAAAATAATGACTCACCCTAATGTTGTTCCACACCCGTTCATCTTCAGAACACAGTTTAAG
This sequence comes from Pseudorasbora parva, assembly GCF_024679245.1. NCBI lineage: Eukaryota > Metazoa > Chordata > Actinopteri > Cypriniformes > Gobionidae > Pseudorasbora > Pseudorasbora parva. The sequence continues at coordinate 22,195,682 of NC_090176.1, read as the reverse complement.
ATATTTTACATTTAGTCCGAGAGTGTATGCACACTATAATGTCCATGTCCAGAAAGGGAATACAAACATCATCACAGTAGTCCATATGTGACATCAGTTAGTTCATTAGAATCTCTTGAAGCATCGAAAATACATTTTAATCCAAAAATAATAAAAACTACGACGTTTTTCAGCATTGTCTTTTCTTCCTGGTTTATTTTCAATTCTCAAATAAGGATTCAAATGTTTACGAATGAGCGTATTGATTCATGATTCGGATCGCCAATGTCACATGATTTCAGCAGTTTGACACGCGATCTGAATCATGAATCAATACGCTGATTCACAACCGTTTGAATCTTTATTTGAGGATTGAAAACAAACCCGGAAGAGAAGACAATGCTGAATAAAGTCGTAGTTTTTTCTTAAACTGTGTTCTGAAGATGAACGGAGGTCTTATGGGTGTGGAATGACATTAGGGTGGGTCATTAATTACATCAATTTCATTTTTGGGTGAACTAACCCTTTAAGAGCAGGTCATGTAAAGGAATAGTTCTCCCAAAACTTAAAATGATTCCATATTTTACTCACCCTCAAGCTTTACAAGGTTTTTGTAAGAAAAATATCCACCTTCTAAACAATAATCACTGGCTTCTGGCAAAGGCCATACGCATGTTCATACAATCTTAAAAATAAAGTTCTTAAATGGTTCTTTGGCATGGTGTATGGTTCCACGAAGAACCTTTAATATCCAAATAACTTTTCCATTGCACAAAAGGTTCTCTGTAGAGCAAAAAAAGTTTTTTTAGACTATAAACTGGTTAGGAAAAAAAAAAAGGTTCTTTAAAGAACCTTTCACAAAACAGTTCTTTCGAAAATGGTTCTTCTATGGCATCACTGTGAAAATTGATTTTTGGTTCTTCCTGGCACTTTTATTTTAAGGGTGCAAGAGAGTTACGTGGCTTTCATGAGAGGCACCTATCCTCACCTACGTCAAACGTACTACATCTTACGTCAGGGCAGAGGTCACCCTTCCACCAGAACTTTGACCAGAACTTTGGGTAGGTTTTTGCAGATACACAACCTCACATTGAAAGTCATGTTGAGCAAAGACTCATCGGTTACTTCAGACAGCACTGTAAAAAAAAAAAAAGCTATGAAGGAGTGTAACTTATGGAGAATTCCACTTTTTTTATCAACATATTTTCAGTCCATTTAATTTGTGAATATTTGGCCCGTGCAGGGTGACAGGGCAATCTTGCGGCAAAAGGTTACGTCAGCTTTGAGCGAAAGCTGTGTCAGATTCCGTGGCACGTGGCGCCACCACACGCCTCTTGCACCAACATCTCTAATCCCCGCTGCCATGCAAATATAAATAAATAAAACTACGGTGGTTCTCAATAACCTTTACATCCCTCACCCCATAAACCACTGACAAGCCAACACATAAACGCTTATCTCCTCAGAACAACGGTGCGCATTATAATGATTGCATGGGCGCGGGAGGAGAGCTGGCCGCAGTGGGCGCGCTGGCAGACTCTCGGCAGACACACGGAAGAGGAAAAACAGTGGGATCAGGCCGAGTCAGACCGAGCCGGATTAAAGGAAGCGTAAGCCGCGTCGTAGCCTTCACTTCCTGACAAGTCGAGACGGTTCACCTTGAGAAAGACACCAGCTGAATCAAGTTCTCCGGCTGTTTTCCCTCTCTCCGCTGTTTCTATTTCTCTCTCCCTGTTGGAATATTCTGCGTGTTGCCGTAACAGCATGGTGTGCTTTTCAGTTTTCCCGGCAGTCATCCAAATTAAAACAATTATAGAGCTAATTGCCCGTTAGGTGGAGGCTGCCGGGGCGTCCATGCTCTGATTTGTAGAATCACTCATGCGGGTCGTCCTCCACTGCGATGGAGACGCCTGGTCTTGCTGGTGCTGAAGCCATTGCTGGCCGGCCAGCCGATCGACGGGCAGATGGGCAGGGGTTGGCACAGGTGCCCACCGTGATGCAAATTAGGCCTGGCACTGGCACAGTGTGAGGACAGTGGAGATTGAGCGCTGTGACGCAGAGACAGCGTGCCATATGGAGCTGGAGCTGGCTGCTCTGTTTACCAGCGGTCAAAGTCAGTTACACACACGCAAGTGGGCCGAAACACTTTCAAACGCGAGCGTGAGCCAGCAGAGCGTCCCAACAGCAACTCGGGCCAACATTCCGCCACACAACATGTGACCGCCCGGCGACCCATCGCCACAGCTTAGCACATGTGCCAGATTAACATCTATATTAACCTTTACATGTGTAAAAAAATCTTTTAATCAAATTACCCTCAAGCTTAAAAGAAAGAAAATGAAAATCATATGCAATCATTTACTCACCTATGTCGCTCTACACCTATGACTATTTCTTCTGCAGAACACAAATGAATGTTTATGAATGGTGTTGGTCTCTTTTCCATTAATTACTGGAGCTTTTAAACTACAAAAAAAAAAAAAAAAAAAAAAAAGGAAAACCGTCAACATTTTGAAAGTAACTATTTACTGGACACTCATCCTAGCTCTCTTTAGAGTTCATAAGTGAATCAGATTCTTGAATGAACAGCTCTTGAATCGTATGTCTTAAATGAATCAGTTGATTTATCAGTTGTTTATAAAGACCTGTCTGAATTGTTTGTTCATCGAACTGGCTCCCCCCGATTCTCGAGTTGAACTCAATGACTCAATAATCCATCCGCAACAATTAACAGGCCCACTGGGAAGATAATAAGTGAATAACAACTTTTGCTCTATTTGTCATATGAAACTATTGTATGACTTCAAAATAGTACAAAAGTCAAATGGACCATCTTAAAGGGGTGACATGCTGTTTCATACATACTGAGCTTTTTACATTGTTAAAGAATTGGATTCCCATCCTAAATATGAACAAAGTTTAAAAATTAAAAGTTTCTGTGCCAAAAATACTCCTTCTGGTTTCTCATAAGTTTCTGAATTTTTTTCTTCAAGTATGGGTCTATCTGACGTCAGATATAGCGGAATGTCCTTCCGTATGGGATCTTCACCCGGATGGGCGCGTGCGTGACTAGAGCGAGAGAGCAAACTGCTGCGCTACAGTTACAGAACTTCATGAAATCAACAGTCACCAAAGAAGTGTGTCTTTGGTTGTCAGGGCAAGACAACCCTGTACAGCTTCCCAAAGAACCCAGTGTTAATGGAAAAAGTGGATGGCTTTTTTTTTTCGAGAGCAGCAACAGTTGTGCAAGTAATTTTTTTTTGTTTCCTGCATTTCGGCGACAATGGTTTATAAACAAGGTGCAGTTCAACTCCGGATTTGTAACTCGTCTAATGCTGAAAGATGGAGCGGTTCCAGCGATTAAGGTTCACGGTCGTGTGTTGGAAGCAGGCGTTGAGTAAAACTGCTTCAAATGTCTTTGTGCTGTTAGCTATTGACTCGTTCATTCAAATGCGCTATTATTCCATTGTTTTTCTATGTAAACGCACTAGTCTGACGTGTAAAACTGTTCCGCTTGCTACTGCTAACATTAAATCACAAACAATACTCCATGAACCACATTATGTCCTCATAAACCACGAGTAAACACACACAAATGTTGTAAAACTCACGAGCATGACAAGCCGCTAAGCAAATACAGTTACAGTACATACCATTGAGACGTCCTGCTGTCGTCGTCGTTGCTGCTGCTTCTCCTGTTCAATTTCAGCCTCTAGATCTGATTCTGGATCATACATGTGTGGCTAAATCTGATTGATCTCAATGGATTATTAAGGATAATTTTTTTTTCTTTTCTCCACGATTAAGGATTTCAGAGCTTTCAGACGCTCTCAACGGAACAGCTGCGTGAGCTCATCATTCTCTAGCTCCGCCCACATGACATGTCTCCAGCCGCTCAATTTTTTTTTTTTTTTCATTTTCTGGAAAGACTCAGTACAGCCTGTATTTCTTTTATAAATATAATAACACTAAAGACTTTTCGGAGATATGAAGGATGCAATACTACTCTAGGTCTTTAAGATTGACATGAGATTGACTGAAGTGTACCCCCCCCCCCCCCCCCCCCACACACACACACACATTTCTTTGTGTATTTGTGAAGCTTGAAAGCTTCAGTCAGCATTCACTGTATTTGCATGGAAAAAAAGTGACCAGAATATATTCAAAAACATCTCCTTTTTTCATTCCACAGAAGAAAGAAAGTCATACCTGTTTGGGGGAAAAAAAACTAAAACAAACAAAAAAACATGCGGGTGAGAAAATGATGACAGAATTTTCTCTTTTTTGGGAACAACCCATTTAAGTAGAGGCACCTTTACAAAACAACAAAGACAGAAGAGGAGAGGGGCAGACATAAGGAAATGGGGTCTTACCTCAGCAACCCAAATCCTTTCTTCTTGGTCTTCTTATCCAACTCATCACTGACCTCCTCTGATTTCTTCTTCTCTTTTTCCTTTCCTTTGCTTTTCAACTTGTCTTTCTTTTTGCCTTTGGCCTTCTTCTTTTTGTCTTTCTTGTTCTCTTCATTGTCTCCCGCACCTTGTCTGGAGGAGCCACTGGCCGGAGTGTCCCGTCCAGAGCTCTGGTCAGACCCCTCATCTGTTTTAATACAAGCAAACATAAAATTTGAACATATAGTGGTCTTAAATTGGGCAGCATAACCCAATTATACATACACATTACCGATTTCGTCTTGAGTTTAAATAACAAACTGCACATATTTGACTCAGTATCTGCCATGGTATAAACGGCATAGCAAAATCTCAACTAGCTGACAGATTTCTCTATTCACACAGTATACACCTTCAAACGGCTTAGTCCTATATCTCAGTTGGAGTTGTGGAAATATAAAAGATCTCTTCACAGATATTTTTCCAGCTAATCTGCCCTGGAGCGTCATCAATTATCATAATCTGGAGGGAAAAGAAAGGAGGGATGCTGGATAACTGGATAGAAAGAGGCAGAGGAAGAGGAAGAGAAAGATAAGCATTAGAAAATGTGAAAAAAAGGCTTGGGTAACTGAGGAACCTGCTGACATAACCATCTGTTCCTGGCTATCCACTGTGGGGCACTGTATGTGTGCGTGGCGATCAATCGCGGCTGCATTATGTGTCTCCGCTATGAGGTTTGTCAGACGGTGGCGGCGGTGCTGGGAGCAGATGTACGTTTACCAGGCCGCCTCAGAGAGCGTGTTAAAAGAGAGATGAGGAGACGTGCGAAAAAGCATCAGTCTTTCATAAGCCTCACAGCGGCCATCTTACTAACCCTCCACTTGTAACACAGGGGAAGGTCCCGATAGCTATGTATGCTGTGATTTATTGATGGCTAGTAGTATCTTACAGGCCAAAATATGACAAGGGAAAAGACAATTAGACTGTGAAGAGACACGTGATATCAGGGCTGGAAACTGAAAGCTTTCTGGTCGACTAATATGCTTTTCGATGGCACATACTGATGTGTAGAGAGCAGGGTGACCAACATTTACACTTATATACAATGGAAAATTATACAAAGAATTGTGAAAATGAACAGACAATTGAGACAATATTTCTCAAAAGCTATTAAAAAATTTGGCGATACAACTTATACAAGGTAGAAATACAAAATCGTTTAATCTGCCAACCTGGTTGACATTGGGTTCTTAAAAATGCATTCTTCCTCTAATACAAATGTTTAGATAAATAACGGTGTAGTCCAATTTTTAAATGCCAGACTTGTTAGTAAATTCAGACACACAAAACCAGTTTAGTCCAATTTGTGAACAAATTACTCTAATGCCGGGTTCGGACTTCACAATATTTTTTGTCTGTTATGATAGTCACTGTATCAGATTATGCGATTTTGACTACAAAATTATTGTCATGTTGTAGCCATGAAACATGTCAGACTACACATTGCTTCCCAACCAATCATCGCTAATGTTCCAGTTGCTGAACTAGCGACTGACTTCTGGAAATGTAAACGAACTACCAAAGCGTGATGTTAGCTTAATGCTAATTCCAGTACTCACTGGGTTGCTGAAGCGCCTCTACTATCATTCACCAGCAATTATCATGTTTTTTTTTGCTCTAATGTGGTAGTCCAACGAGAAAACATCATGAACTCAGGAGTCTTGTTGCCATAGTGCCATGAACCTTTCCTCCATTGCATAATTCCACCTAGCAGCACCAATTCATGGTTTCAATCATATGACTGCCACAGAGCCCTGGAGGGCAAAAAACAGCCATCGGACTGCAGCCCAAGCCAATTTTCCATCTCAAAAACTAAAATATGTGAATAAAATGCAAGTTTGAGGCACTTGTAATCCATATACAGCACCTGCTGCAGTATTTCAGTCACTAAAAACATCGAAATATTCTAAAATTCTTACCATGAAAAAAAACTCTTTTTTTTTTCTTTTCTTTTTTTTTGGTAGCATCAATAAAGGATTACATTAAGCAATGTTTTACACTATTTTGTTGATCTGGGTTTTATTTTAAACCGAGTTGTGTTGCACCACTTAATTTTAAACACAGATGAACAAATCACATATGACCTTTTTTATTGACCAGAAACTCTCTCTCTGACAACAGTAGCTCTTGCCGATAAAGGAAACAAACTTGTAAAATAGCACCTGTCTTTATAAACTGCTATGGTGAAAGACTTAACGATGTTAAGACATTAGATTTAAAGGGCTGATCAAGCAACATAGGCAGAGGGTGAATGCCAGGATGCCAGGCTAAGGAGATGTTTATTTTTTATTGGTGCAAACCATCCTTAATGTGTCTTAAAGTACTGTACTAAAACAGTGTATTAAAAGATCAAATTCAGTTTACCCAGGCGAGCAGATGAGCCCAGAATATGAATGCAATGTGTTTTCTTTATAATGGTTTTCAATGGGGAGGGGAAAAAGAGCTTAACGAGAAACCTTGTGTTGCATTTATATACGGTGTTCGTCTGCTTGCCTGTACAAAGTATGAATCATCAATAAATTGTACATTGTTTTTGATCTTTTAATATCACTTGTCATTTCTTACTACATTAGTACTTACTACAAACCTGTGGACAGTTGAGGAAAGCCTTGTTTTGCCCTTCAAGTGGGCGTTCCTATAAGAGTGTGAGGTCACATAAAAACTATGAATACCATCATCTCTCTCTCTCGTTTCGCCATGTTTGAAAGCTGTGTACGGAAGAGCTTCTGACTCAACCTATTGTGGAGGACCGAAAATGAATCCCTTAAAATGCTGGTTGTGACATTGTGAAGCGTCACAGGCTCCAGAATAACACGTCCACTGGTTGCACTGGTGCTACCAACATTCTCAGTTGGTGATTTGGTCATATTTTTTTGCATGGGATTAAATCAATGCATGCGGATGAGTAGTTGTCTTAGTCTGCATACCCTAGTTTTGCACTGATAAAAATACGTCACATTGGCAAAATGTTTTAATCTTTTCAATATCAAATGAAAACCATAAAAACACACACGCACGCATGCACGCACGCACGCACGCACAAAAAAATATTATATTGATTATATTTATACTGTCTTCACAGCAGTACAACCCATTGTCTCTTTGGATGCAAATGAAATGACAACACTCTGAAATTAAACTTAAAGGGGGCAGCTATTATAGATGGGCCTCCTTGTCCTCTTTTCCTTGGAGAACCACATCCTGACTGGCATCATAATCCATCAGTTCTGGCCCCTCAAAACTCATTTTAATGAGGTCTTCCCCAGTATCAGTATGCAGACTTGCTCTAATTTGCGTGTTTCATCATCAGTGCGCCATACGGTTGTACGTGACTGATAATAGACTTTAAAGCTGGATTATGTGACTTTTAGCGCTCTAGCGGTTCATAAATAGAACTGCATGCATCTTGTGGAAGAACATTGTAGCCGAAGCTACTTCTCTCTGTTTATGTCTATGACGAGTCAAGCAAGCAGTGGGCTGCTCCACACAGCGTTGCCGACCTGACCGGTCTAAAATAGTCTGAATATTTATTACGTATACTTATTATGTTACTTAACACGCTTTGGAAAATGGATTCATGATGTACTTGCTCATTATATAAACTTTGTAAATTTTGACTGCATCAGCTGCTGATACAACAGCGTTATGGGGTTCTGTTGTGCATGCAAAATTTAACTGTTACTTTTAACTGCCGTTTCCATAGTCGATAATATGTGACAGATTAGATAAGTCCCTAAATGCAAATGCAAGTAGGCAGACACTAATTTTGGTCACAGTCTGTAGTCCTGGTTGGCAGTTGTCCACTATGATGCACTATATACGAGATTAAATGATTGGTTATTGAGTCCTGACGCCCATTGTCGTTTACGAATCACCCTTTGTCAAACAGATCGTGCCAAAACCGGGCTGAGATCATGTAATCTGAACCAGACATAAGGAGCAGTTCACATGACAACCTTTAATGAAATATTTAAACCGCATGCAGTATTTTTAAAATAAAATAATGTAATTTGTTACGGCCATTTTTGTTTTAGTATTATTTAATGCAGTGGTTCTCAACCATGGTGTCTCAGCAAACTTCCAAGGGGCACCATAAGTCTTAAAATGAGTTAAATTAAGTTATATTAAAATAATTAAAGTGTTAACAAAAACACCAAAAATACATATTCAAATGACATCATATTCCTGGTTTCTTTCTTTCTAATACAACAGAAGTACCAGAGGTACATTTCAGCTTGGAGTCTTTGAATATTATTTTGGACAAATGAAGGGCTTTGGAGAGATTTAATATATAGCTAGGTCAAATATTGGATTGAATTTATGCCACTTTTAAAAACACTGAAAAGTCATTAAAAAGACTGACCCTAAAACCTTAGACAAGAATAGTTTTCAAAATATGAAAATACGAAAAATGATCTCAATTTCGCATTGAATTGCATTTCTTTTGTCAAAAATATTCCTTAAAACAATCTGTTAATGCAACCGTTAAAATACCAGAATAGTTCATCAGACTTCTTCACAATTCCCGGCGTAACCACTGTGCACTTGGATAAGCTCTAACACGCTTCCCCTGTATTTTTTTTTACGTGGCACTGATCTGCAACAGGAACAGGAAAGTCAAGAAAAATAAACTCTGGTGATACAGAATATTTTGCATTCAATATGACTCTGAACCGCTTCAATCTTGAAAGACAGATAAACAAAATAAAACAAAAAGAAAAGCATGCAAAACTCTCAGTGAGCCTCGCCTACACAAACGTGTTCGAGGACAAGTCGGTTCTTTCGAGGCTTAGTCCAAGGCCAACAGCCGCATCCGTTTCCCCATGGCCTGATTTCTACACAAACAAACGCCGATCCGCTGTTTAAACTAGCATTGAAGCGGGTGGCTCGGTAATGACTGTACAGCCGCCCTATTATTCAGAGACAGGGGAACCTCAAAGGCCCGCTTCAGCTCCCACTTCTCTAATATGCATCAGAAAACTCTTTTGTTCGGACCAGCGCAAAGGCTTATTGTAAATATCAATCCGCTGAACACAATGCTGAACGCTGGGGGGGAAATGGTGAGAAAGGATAAAGAAAAAAGGAGAGATATTTCCCATCATGCTCACGTCTCAATATGAAAACACTTTAAAAGACCAGGGCTTGAGGACTTAGAGAGCAGTACCTATGCTCTGAAAGCCTTACATAATAAAGCTATAATGACAATGCTGTGAGCTCAAAGTGAAATAATGGAAACCATTTCAAAGGGAAATAAATCCCTTCCTTAAACGCCTCTCTGTTTATCATCTTCACTGATGTATGGCCTTTGATATTTATATGGTTTCTTCTTCATGTGAGAAGGCCTCTTAGTAGACTTCATCCTCTTGGTGTAGTAGTTACGGCTCAAGACTCACAAATGGAAGTTCAGGTTCGAACGCTTCATATATTACCTATATATTTCAGGCTTACATTTTTTTCAGGAAATTCCCCAACACCTTTTGCAAGAATAGTTTTAAATGTATTATTGAAAAGATCTCATCATTTGACATTTATTTGCATTTATTTTTTCCAATATATAAAAAAAAAAAAGATTCACAGATTAATAGCAAAGTTTAACCATCACAGAGTGAACGTTTATCGTTGTTTTTAAGTCAAGTCAGACATCAAGAGCAAGAGGACTCACAAGCTGCTTTCTGTGATCACACACAAAGCCGAGCTGTTGTAGTCAAGACCACCTAAACCGAGACCAAGTCGAGGCCAAGACCAACGTATGCCGAGACCAAGACAAGACCAAGACTTTGTGGGGTTGAGACCAAGACAAGACCAAGACTTTGTGGGGTTGAGACCAAGACAAGACTAAGACTTTGTGGGGTTGAGACCAAGACAAGACCAAGACTTTGTGGGGTTGAGAACAAGACAAGACCAAGACTTTGTGGGGTTGAGACCAAGACAAGACCAAGACAGGGTGAGGCCGAGTCGAGACCAGTCCAGCACTCCTTAAATTCATCTAAAAGATCCATATCGACTGTCTGAGAGATGTCTCATATTTAATGAATAAATACAATTAGAACAGTAAGACACTATAGCAGTTACCACTCAAATCACTGACAATATAATTTATGGCAGAGAAGTTGCATCTGAAATGCTAGGCTACAATTACACCTGCATATATAATGTTCAGATTAATTTACCATTAAAACATTAACATTATTTAACACTCTATTTAAAAAGTGCATTCAAACGATTTGAAACGTTGACGAATTAGAAAAGACAGTTAAAAATGTGTCATGTAATATTAGCTTGTTTTTTATTGAACGTTTGTTCAAAACAATATCATTTGCAATCACGCTTATATTCATGAAAACAGCTCTCTTGCTCTTGTGATTTTTTAAAAATGATATTCTCTGTTAAATAAACAAATAATAATCTCAGAGTTTTGTTGGCATTTATATTAATTTTGGCCATTTTTGAGACAATGCTGCATTGATTTTGAACCCGGCAGTACCGTAACAAAAGAAATCACATAACAAAGAAGTTACTGATTGCATTTTAAGTAGTAAGTTTTACATCAAAACACATTAATGATGTTAAATCAGACAATACACTGGCAATTTAGTGATATCCTTGCAGTGGTGGTCTTAACTGGTCTTGAGATAAAAACCAGAGTCCTCTAAGTCTGAGACCAAGACAAGATCGAGAAGAAATGCAGTCAAGACAGAGACAAGACCGGTCTTGAATACTACAGCACTACCGCGCTAACAGCACGTGAATGCCAAATTCAGTTCTCTTTCGCTTTAGCTTAAACAGACTGGTGCATGTAAAATGAAGCAAAAATGCCCGTCTCGTCGAGTATCCTCGTAAACATAGTTGGTTATGTGTTGTGAACAACTGAGAAAGAAAAGGAACAGCAGTCTAATGTACCCGCAGCTATCGCCAATGGTGATAAAACAACAAAGGAGAAAATGACTTTTGTAGCTTTAACAAAGACACATTCAATTAATTGATTAATTATATTAGTTATATTTCATTTATAATGTGAAAACTGCACTGTAAAAAGTAAGTTGCCTTTTATTTTATTATTATTATTTTATTTTTATTATTATCTTTACAACTGTTTTAACTATGCTTGTTTCAAATCTTTCCTTCGTCCACATGGTATTCTTTTTTCTCATGTATATGTTACCACTATTTTAATTCATTTCTATGTAAAGCACTTTGAATTGCCATTGGGTATGAAATGTGCTATACAAATAAACTTGCCTCCTTGCCTTAAAATTTTGAGTTTACTAAAATAAAATAAAAAGAGTTGATACAATGAAGGAGATTGGTTTAATAATTGGAAACTCAAAATATCATTGTATCTGAACCCATTAAAAATTGTGATAAATCATGAAAATAGCACAATTTGGCATGTTTCACTGCGTTATTAGAAATAAAAGACACAAAATTACCCAATATGCTTACAAAATCTTTTAATAAGATTTGAATAAAGGTTGTCGATTCTCAAAAATGTTCATTGTTCATCCAGGTGGGTGATGCACATTGGTGGTGGTTGAGGAGACTCCCCCTTTTCATATGTAAAGTGCTTTATGTGCCTAGAAAAAACGCTATATACAGTGCCTTGCGAAAGTATTCGGCCCCCTTGAACTTTGCAACCTTTTTGCCACATTTCAGGCTTCAAACATAATGATATGAAAAACTATATATATTTTTGTGAAGAATCAACAACAAGTGGGACACAATCACAAAGTGGAACGAAATTTATTGGATATTTCCAACTTTTTTAACAAATCAAAAACGAAAAATTTGTTTGTGTAAAATTATTCGGCCCCTTAAGTTTATACTTTGTAGCGCCACCTTTTGCTGCGATTACAGCTGTAAGTTGCTTGGGGTATGTCTCTATCAGTTTTGCACACTGAGAGACTGAAATTTTTGCCCATTCGTCCTTGCAGAACAGCTCGAGCTCAGTGAGGTTGGATGGAGAGCGTTTGTGAACAACAGCAGTTTTCAGTTCTTTCCACAGATTCTCGATTGGATTCAGGTCTGGACTTTGACTTGGCCATTCTAACACCTGGATATTTTTTTTTTTTTAACCATTCCATTGTAGATTTTGCTTTATGTTTTGGATCATTGTCTTGTTGGAAGACAAATCTCCGTCCCAGTCTCAGGTCTTTTGCAGACTCCATCAGGTTTTCTTCCAGAATGGTTCTGTATTTGGCTCCATCCATCTTTCCATCAACTTTAACCATCTTCCCTGTCCCTGCTGAAGAAAAGCAGGCCCAAACCATGATGCTGCCACCACCATGTTTGACAGTGGGGATGGTGTGTTCAGGGTGATGAGCTGTGTTGCTTTTACGCCAAACATAACGTTTTGCATTGTTGCCAAAAAGTTCTTCTTCCACATGTTTGGTGTGTCTCCCAGGTGGCTTGTGGCAAACTAAACGACACTTTTTATGGATATTTTTAAGAAATGGCTTTCTTCTTTCTTGCCACTCTTCCAGAAAGGCCAGATTTGTGCAGTATATGACTCCCACCTCAGCTCAGTAGATCTCTGCAGTTCATCCAGAGTGATCATGGGCCTCTTGGCTGCATCTCTGATCAGTCTTCTCCTTGTATGAGCTGAAAGTTTAGAGGGACGGCCAGGTCTTGGTAGATGTGCAGTGGTCTGATACTCCTTCCATTTCAATATTATCGCTTGCACAGTGCTCCTTGGGATGGTTAAAGCTTGGGAAATCTTTTTGTATCCAAATCCGGCTTTAAACTTCTCCACAACAGTATCTCGGACCTGCCTGGTGTGTTCCTTGTTCTTCATGATGCTCTCTGCACTTTAAACGGACCTCTGAGACTATCACAGTGCAGGTGCATTTATACGGAGACTTGATTACACACAGGTGGATTCTATTCATCATCATTAGTCATTTAGGTCAACATTGGATCATTCAGAGATCCTCACTGAGGTTCTGGAGAGAGTTTGCTGGACTGAAAGTAAAGGGGCCGAATAATTTTGCACGCCCAATTTTTGCAAAATTCTTGCCTAAATTTGTTTAAAAAAGTTTGAAATATCCAATAAATTTCGTTTGCACTTCATGATTGTGTCCCACTTGTTGTTGATTCTTCACAAAAAATTACAGTTTCATATCTTTATGTTTGAAGCCTGAAATGTGGCAAAAGGTCGCAAAGTTCAAGGGGGCTGAATACTTCCGCAAGGCGCTGTAAGTGTAACAAATTATTATTATTATTGTACAAACTCACATTTTTAATTTCAATGACTTCAAAATTTTAAGGCAACCAGGTATCTTTTTGTAAACAAATATTTTTTTGAAAAGTTACCTGGTTGCCTTAACATTTTGAAGGAGAGAAATTCATTAATCAAATGTAAAATAGCATGCTATTTTACATTTGATTAATGAATTTCTGTCCCTGGATCCTGTTAGATTGATATGAAACACATAAAACACTGCTTATTACTTTATTCTATTGTATTCATCAATGTTTATTATTTTCTATGCAGATTCACTCCCCTACAAAATCAGCCCAATTACTCTAGAATGATAAAATGTTTCCAAACCTAGGTATTCATCTGGTGAAATTGTTTTTATATCGCAGAAAACTATAAACTTTTTTTTCTTTCCAATATCATGCAGCCCTAGTTCAGTAACTGAAATTGTTAAGAGAAATTGAAACCAAATTGCTAAATTCTTAAAGATTCCCTTCCTTAACCACTGTGCACTTATATAGCAAATTCCATCTAGGCCTGATAATAAGCACCAACTATTTCACAAAGATATAAAGCAAAATCAGAATGATTAGATCTGCCAGTGAATATCTAGTTTAAAAATTCTAAATAGCTGATCACATAAACCTGGCAAACCTTGGCATATCTGGTGATTAGCTCTTCCTTGAAAGCATTTTTTTTTGCAGCCCAACTCTGGTTAGTATGACCAGTTGCAGAACCCCATACAGCTACCCATACACGTTGGTTTAATATGGATTTTAATCGGATCGAAGTCTGCATAATACTTTTAAATAAAGCTACTTTTCAATTCATAGCCTTGAACAAGAGAAACATGCATTTAAGCCAGTTAGATGTGAACAGAAGCATGAAGGAGAATATGTGTGTGTGATATTTCTGTCATGATACATGAGGTGGTGGTGAACGAATATATTGAATCTGTTCACATCTTTCACATTTTATCATTAAAGCTTTTTTTGCATTTGTCAAAATATATTATTTGTCTTAATAATAAGATAATTATCAATTAATAAAACATTAATTTTGTTTTCAGAGATGAAAAAACTTTAATCTTTTCAAGTATTTCTGCAGAAATGCCATGATATGGGCTTAAGAGTCGCACGTTTTTGGGTTTTAAGATAACTTTTTTACATGTTTTTGTTTTATTATATGCTGTTTAAATTAGTTTTAAACCTATTATTTTAATTAAATTATTAAAACCTGTTTGTTTTCTTTCACTTTAAGGCCTTTTATTAAAATAGAAATGTCACATTCTCTTTCTATTATTTTCAATCGAAATAATACGATTGAATATAGAGTCAAATGGGAAACACTTTATAACAGTTACGAATGTATTAGGCTTAATATATTTTTAAAATAATAGAAAAGGTTGTAGTATTGTTGAAGTAACAATAAAATAGTGTTTGCGTCCATTAACATTAAATCTCATTGGCTATTTTCTGTCAGTATTATTTGTAACAATATGAATGTGAACAAAAGTTATACATTTATTCATTATTCATATTTTTTAAATAAAAACTGTATATAGTTTTAGCCTGTTTCCATGAAGTATAAACTACTGCCTTTGTATTCATTGATATTAAGCATGATCAATAGGCTATGTTTTAAAATGTTGTCATTGTACATCATGTCGTATATTATATGAACAGAAAAGTGACTTTAGTGTTGTTGTATTGTGTTGTATTGTATTGTATATATTGTAGACATCGATCCGATTAAAATCCATGTGAAAACACCATTTAGGGTATTCTGAAGCTGGTGTTCTGCAATTTTCTAGAGTATACCCAATATACATCAAAACATATCACGGGTGTCGATGGATGTGATGAGGCTGAGAACATCACCTTTAGCAGGGCACTTAACCCCAGGTTGCTCCAGGGGGATTTGTCCCTGTAATAAGCTGATTGTTCATGTCATTCAATGGTGACACTGTGAATGTCACATAAATAAACTCCACCACAAATTCTAAGATTCTTATCTAAGCTGTTTAAACCAGATCCAACATTATCATTGCACACACACTAAAAAACGTTGGGTTATTTTTTGTACCCAACCGTTGGGTTACACATATTGGGTCAATATGTTGGGTTATTTTGCAAAATGTTGGGTTATTTTAACATCGTTAAAGTAATAATCCGGCCGTTGGGTTAAATACGGTTTCCCCAGTGACGGTTCAAATTTTAACCGTCCAGTACTGCCAACAGAAGACGCTGCTGCAGCCTGATTATGAAATGAAAGGTAAGACATGCCATTTTTTTATGAATACAACTCTTATAACATTATGTATTGTGTACTGAAACGTTGAATATAGTCGAAAACTGAATTTTATTTAAAAAAAATCCCTTTAATGCTCTCTGGAAAAATGAGATAGATTGGAAATAAACCATAGCTATCCCAGTTAGCTCGCTAGCAGTAATAAAGTAAAAACATTATTCTAGTGTACCTATTTAGAAACTTAATACGGTGATACAGAAAGTAAGTAACTAATGCCTAGTCTGAAATCACTATCTAAAGCCGCGCGGAGCATTATCAGCTCGGCCCGTGCAGCGCGAGCTCAGACCAGGTCACACGACACCACAGCAGCGCTGTGAGATCCAGGGGGAAGCGTTTGAATTCGCCGAATATCCAACAGTATAACTTACTACTCTAAATATCTGTTGTGAGATGAATGAGTGCAGATATTCACAACAGCATTGACGCAGAAAACTGAAATATTGTGCTAACAATTTTAACGTTAATTCACAACAGTTAGAATGTTTTCCAACCCACAAATTACCTAGTTTTACCGTAGTAAGTTAACACAAACTGCAACTATGATAATTTGGCAGAAATGTGGTAGGCCCATATTCATAATGAATGTTGTCATATGAATATATATTATGCATGTTACTATTAAACGTATTACAGGAGTAGCTAAATCATACAACCATAGTACGTTTTCTTATGAAGCTATGACAGTTTTTGTACTAATATGTTGTACTAAATGTGTTATATACCTGTGTTTTAGACCAATGGATTCATTTGTGAAGCAAAGACTAGAACAGTTGAACCTCTGCCATTTAATTAAAGGTGAGTACGATATTGAAACAAGTTGTACACAATTATTTTTTAAAGACTAGTTTACTTTTCTGGTTATTTTTTCCCCCTGCTTCATTCTAATGCAGAGGAAGGATTGGATCTCAGTGGTTCTCGACTCTAGTCCTGGAGTATCACCAATAGTACACAAGTTCGATGTCTTCCTTATCTGACGCACATTTCCGGGTTTGGAGTCTCTACTAACAAGTTGGTAAGTTGAATAACATTAGATAGGCCAATGTGCAGTGCAGGGTCTACTACAGAACCAGGTTATTTGGGAAACAACCAGTTTATTATTATTTTTTCAGCTGTCTTTTCTCATTTTCATACAATATGTTTTAATTTCAATAAGTTGTTTTGGTTGTGTCTAAGTGCATATGAAATCAGGTCCACACATTTGGTATAGGTGAAAACTGTTTTTTTCTCTTTTTCTGTTAACTTGTCTTTCAAAGATGATCATGGAGAAATTGCCTTTAAAACCCTTCCTGCCATCCTCCCATCATCGCCATACCTCACAAATGGACAACATGGTGTGTCCAACATATGCTGAAATGAAGAGAAGCTTAATTACATTCACCAATCAGCCTGTAAGTAAAAGCAACACTATCAAATTAGCTTTGATAAAGTGCACTGCTCATATGCATCCATTTATTATTTGCTTTAGTGATTTTGCTTGTTAATAGATTATCCAATAGTTTACCCAAAAAATATCCCATTATGTACTCACCCTCAAGTCATCCTAGGTGTATATGACATTCTTCTTTCAGACGAACACAATCAGTTATTAATAAATGTCCTGACTAATCCAAGCATTATAATGGTCAAAATTTGAAGCCCAAAAAAAGTGCATCGATCCATTATGAAAGTAATCCATAAGGCTCCATGAGGTTAATAAGGGCCTTCTGAGGTGAATCGATGGGTTTTTGTAGAAAAATATCCATATTTAAAACTTTATAGACTAAAATAACAAATTTTCGACAGACAGCCTTCCTTATTCAACTTACAAAGAAACTGTAACGCCTCTCGCAAATCAAAACGGTTACGCTACGTCCAACTTAATCGTCTCGACATTTACGTTTTTTTACGCTACGTCCGACGTTATTCTCACAGCAGTTACGCTTTTTTCAGAAGTTGAATACTTAATGCGGTCCATTGGAAGCTAGATATTTTACTTTATAACGTGTTAAATATGGATATTTTTCTTACACAATCCCATCAATTCACTTCAATGGGTTCTTATTAATCTCCGGAGCCGTGTGAAGCACTTTTATAATGGATGGATGCCTTTTTGGGCTTCAAATTATGGGCTTCCATTATAAAGCTTTGAAGAGCCAGGATATTTATTAATATAACTCAGATTGTATTTGTCTGAAAGAAGAATGTCATACACACCTAGGCTGGCTTGAGGGTGAGTAAATCATGGAATCATTTTCATTTTTGGGTAAACTATCTCATGAATTACCCTCGTGTCGTTGTAAGACTTTCGTTGTTCTTTGAAACACAAATGTTAAAGAAATCTGCAAGGTTTCTGTCCCTCCATTGACGACCTACGCAACTACCACTTTAAGACCCAGGACAGACAGCTTTAAAGTAATCCATGGGATTCAAGTGGTCTAACCTCAGTTTTATGAAGCGACACGAGTGCTTTTTGCAACAACAACACAAAAAAAAAAAACATAACACAACAACATTTGCTCTCTTTTCAACACAACACGCATGCGTCTAGGGGCTCTCGTGAACATGTGTTGAGATTAATGTTTTGTAAATAAAGTGGTAAATTATGGTTAAGGGATAGAATATACGCTTGTCACTTCATAAAACTGAGGTTGAATTACTGGAGTCACATGGATTACTTTAATGTCTTTACTGCCTTTCTAGGCCTTTCTGTGTTCCGAAGATGAACCAAAGTCTTACGGTTTGAAACAGCATGAGGATTAGTATGTTGATTGGTGAAAAATGAACAGCAGATGTAATGACTAATTAGTGACAATTTCTTTTATTCAGTACAACACTGCTTCATTGCAACTTTGACGTAATTTAACACTGCTGATGTTGTCACAGTGCAAGCAAACTGAACTTTTTTTATTCTTTTAAGGTTGGAACTAACATGGTGCATTAGCTGAACAGTGAGACAAGCCAGGATCCACATGACGATGCTTGGGGACAAAGAGACCTCGCTGATTTTTTTCATTTTCACTGTGGAGGCAGTTGAACAGAAGACCTTATTTCAAGCACTGGCTGTATGTTTCAGATTTTTTATTTATTTATGACATGAACTATCCAAAGACCTCTGCCCCATTTGGGAGATTTTGTAGCATGCAAACTTGAATATATATTTTGCTGCCTCATTAAAAACTTTGATTATCATAATTTGTATTTGTTTTGCTACATATGTTTACAACACATCAAGGCATACAGTGTACAAGTTGTTTATTTCTGGAAGACTTTAATATTATGAATTTGTGTATTCTGTCCATATTTGTATAGGTTTTTAATTTAATATTTGTTGTGTTCATTTTTAATTTTTGTTTTGTATATACACCTTTTATGTATGTTTACCTTATGTACATTTTTGTGTATTATGTGTGCTGTGTATTTTGAATTTAATATTTACACATTTATGTACATTTACAATAAATATTTACTCCCCAATATTTAGTTTGACATTTACAATATATATTTTAAAGCACATTTATTGTTTTATACAAATAAAAATCTGTATTTGAAAACAATGGGTATTTTATTTATTAAAATAATGGCATGAATAAAAATAAAAATTTAACTCAACTGTTGGGTTACTTTTAACCCAACTGTTTTTTAACCCAATGCATTGGGTTAAAATAACCCAACGTTGGGTAGGTGCTATATCAACCCACAGTTGGGTTACGTGTTGGGTTATTTTTAACCCAACATTTTTAAGTGAGCAAGGACAAACAATTCAGCAGGGATTAGTATTCAGAAAACTGAAAAGGATGGACATATTTATTAAAAACTATAGAAGTGTAACATACCCTAAATCGAACAAGAAGTGTGCTTAATTGCACTGACTAATGTGTGTGTGTGTGTGTGTATATATATATATATATATATATATATATATATATATATATATATATATATATATATATATATATATATATATATATATATATATATATATATATATATACTATATTTATTTTTTTACTCAGGTAATATTATATTAATAAAACAAAATGCCAGACCAGTTGGGGTGTCCATACTGACCCCTGTCGACTGCCGAAAGTGCCAACAAGTGGGCACAAGAGCTTCAGAACTGGACCACGGAGCAATGGAAGAAGGTGGTCTGGTCTGAAGAATTATTTTGTTTTTTTACATCACATGTATGGCCGGTGCATGTGTGCCGCTTACCTGGGGAACACATGGCACCAGGATGCACTATGGGAAGAAGGCAAGCAGGCGAAGACAGTGTGATGCTTTGGGAAATGTTTTGTTAGGAAACTTTGGGTCCTGCCATCCATGTCAAGGCTATTTTGACACGTACCACAGAAGGATTAATGTGGCCTGCCACGAAGCAAAATGGTTCAGTAATGGTTTGAGGAGCACAAAGAGTTTAAGGTGTTGATTTGGCCTCCAAATTCCCTAGATCTCAATCCAATCTGTGGGATGTGCTGAACAAACAAGTCCAAACAATGGAGGTCTCCACCTGGCAATTTACAGGACTTAAAGGATCTGATGCTAATATCTTGGTGCCAGACACCACAACACACCTTCAGGGGTCTACTGGAATCCATGCCTGGACGGTGTATCTTAAATGTACTAAATTTCAACTTGAACATTAGGCTACAGATATTACATTAAATATATGTTTAAATACATGACACATATTTCAATAGAAATCACATTATAATATATAACGAACGAACGAACGCACGCACGCACGCACGCACGCACGCACACACACACACACACACAGAGAGACTGGTTAGAAGGGGATGTTCAAACTCAGATTATTATACCACAACAGGGGCAATAATGAGAAGTGAGTGAAACGCTGTGTGCCTAATTACTGTCCTCAGTGATTAGTAATAAGCTGTCGCTGTGTTTTTGACCAGAAGATCTGGGTGTGCACACGTAAGTGTATGTGTGCTATCTCCACATCACGGAAAACAGCAGATGTAATCACACGTACATGAGCAAATGTGAATATAACCTGATAATTTGTGTTAATGAGTTTGTTTTGAAGCTATGAACTCATAACTAGGCCATCCTGAGTGGCACAACTGAACCACATATCAGTTTGAATAACAAAGAGATCCGGTTTTATGCTTTATCTTGATTTCCATGAATAGGGAAGTTAGGTACTGCACCAGTATGTGTGTGTGTGTGTGTGTGTGTGTGTGTGTGTGTGTGTGTGTGTTTGCATGAGACTGGATCTTCAGCTGTGCCGTATCTGTTCGCACTAACCATAATGAACAACCCTTCTCCTCTCTCACACTCTCTCCTTCTTTCGCCACATGTCTGTAGTCTGTCGTCTCACGGAAGGGCCAATTAGGTTGGTGTGTGGGAAGAGGAAGCACATGACAGGGACAAAGCCAAACACTTTACTCTCAATTACTCTCCCATAACAGTCACACACTGATTTCACTCATCCACAATCACTACACACACTGATGTAGCACCTGTGTATAACCACGTTCAACTGCAGACTCATGGATGTCTGAGGATCAAAGTGAAATGTAAAATATACATGTAGCAACTCTTTCTAGTTCTAAAAAAAGTATTTTATTTATAAAATAAATAAATAAAAAATCGTACTTTTTTTTCTAATTCTTACTACTACTTGTATACTTGCAAATTACTATTTTTTTTCCTTCTATTTACACTATACCATTCAATAGCTTAGTAAGCGTCAGGGTAAAATTTTCTTTGAGAGAGAAAGAAATTAATCATTTCATTAGCAATTAGCATTAGCATTTCAATACAAAAAGATTCCAAATAAATAATGTTCTTTCTATTCAGCAAAAAAGTACTAAATATTCAACAACAAAAAAAGTACAGAATATTAAAATGATTTGTGACAAAGACTGGAGAGTAATCAGGCTGAAAATTACAGAATTTTTTTTTTTTTAAATATAACAATTATAAAATATTTATTTTCTATTTTTAACAGATTTAATAAAAAAATAAAAATAAAAACTTATTTAAAGATCCCAATCTTTAACTGTAGCATGTATATATTCTTTCTAAAAACAGTTATATTTTAGTTTTTTGTGAACCATTTCCAAAATACTCAGTACTGAAAAGTGTCACAAAACCTTGTGCTGCTACACACTGCATCTTTAAATCCTCTGTGGTTGACTGACTATGTTGCTGTTGCATTGTGGGTGCTCACCATCATCATCCTCTGGTGGGCCGTCGTATGATTTGTCGATTGCAGCGCGGAAGCTCTCGTTGCAGCCACGCCCTCTAACCATGTGTGGGCGGGGCCTGTGGAAGGGCAGAAGCTCGTTTCTCTTGGCCTCTGTCATAGCAGTCTGAAGACTCTCTAGAGAACTGGACTTCTTTAGGCCTAACGTGGGTCCCAACTCCACCCCACCGCTCACTAAGACAAAACAAAGAGGAACAATAAAAACATATTTCCACATATTTCTGACATCAATTCAGGCCAAATTAAATGTACAGACTTTGTTTTCAGATAATTTCATGTACTGTAAATATGATAAAGAAATTTAAGATTAAAGTTAAAACTCTGTAATTATATCACAATAATAGAAGAAGAAGAAGAAAAAATGGACAGCTTTTGTGGCTTTATGTTTTTACAAAAAAACCACAAAACAACAACCCTTGTTTCTAAAATAAATAAATAAATAAATACATTTTTTATATCATGGTTACTTGGGTACATGGAATAAAAATTGTGTGTTGGATTTACATGATTTAATTGTGTACATTGGTCCCACATTAAGCAATTAAGTTAAACAAACATAATTTGTTCATGTAACTTTAACATCATGGAATGAATACATTTTAAGTGATCAAATTAAGTATTTTCAAAGTGAATTTTATATGGCTCCCTGACATGATTCAGACATTCAGAATCATTTATTTATTCATCCACTTAATAAGTTTCATATAAATTTTATTGTTACACAACTGAATTACAATACTGCATTAACTAGTTGACAAACTTTTAGCTAGCAATAACATATTAGCATCTTAAATGTTAAGCATTAAAATCTCTTTAAGCAAAGCAGTTTTGACATTGGCAACCTAGGCCACTCTTCCACTCTTCTCCACAATAGTAACCCACTGTAATTTAGATTCTATTCCAACATAATTAAATATTAAAAACTATAAAAACACAATCAATTCTCCTCCTTTCTCATCTTGCTCAAAAATACATAAAATAACACTTTTACATATAAAATAACAATATTTACTCTCTCTTGATTTAGCCATATGCAAAGCATGCTGGGAACTAACAAGCCCCACCCAGATTCAGTTAATGCAACACAAATCATTCATGTAGCACAACACAAATGGATTAAGTTTGACTTCAATTTGACTTATATATAAGTGGATTGAAAACAATCAAATTAAGTTAGGACAAAATGTATAGCAATTGTGTTGCTTTAGTTGGTTTTAACTAAGCAATTTGAACACGCAGTAAAATGAATCGTTTCAGTGTACTTGGGTACAATGTTAAAAAGGCAGGAACATTTTTTGGAGGGTTAAAATGCGAGGCTCACAAGTTAGGTGTTTATATATTTAATTAAAAACCTGTATCTCATTTGTAAAAACATATGAATTACTTGAGCTGTAAAGCTGGTTATTATTTTAGGTTTTTCTTTTTCTTTTCACAGCCGTTGTGCGTTTATGCTAAACCTGAAATATTCCGTTAACTTTAACTGAAAGTATGACATTTAAAATATAGCTGTGGTAACACCATTGTATTATTTGCATACTACATTGCAATTGGTTTTCTTTCTTTTTTGTATTTATTTGCATACTAATTGCATGATTTCTTTCTTATTTATGCAAAGGCATAGCATGCGAATAGCAAAGCGGCATCACATTTTTTCAAAACTAAACCTAAACTCAACAAAAACTTTACGATTACATTTTGCTGCCAAGCAATCACTGGTGTTAGGAAATGTTATAGTTCTTTATGAAAGGCTCGCTCATTTGTTTCTGTGATTTGATTGCTAATCAAAGATGGTGGGTCAATAAAGACTACTGGAGCGTTTCCCAAAGGCATTCTGGGAAGTAGACAAAGCAAAACCTTAATAATGTTTGAAGTGCCAAAGGTGGATCTTTATAAGACTGAGCATGTATGTGAATGTATGTGCATTTGTGAGTGTGTGTGATTGTAAACACTCTCTCTCCTCTAATGAAAATGACTTTTTAAACATGCGTCTCCACAGGGAATGATGGATGAGAGCTCAAGCCTGGGACTCGTTTCTCCATCAATCAGAAGCACCATCTCTCTCTCTCTCTCTTCTATCTCCCTCTTTTCCATCTCTGCAAACCTCAATCCTTCCTTTCGTCGACCCCACCCTTCTCCATACATCTCCTACACCCAGAATCATTAGCTAAATCGCTGCAGCTCCCAGAATGCATTCATGAATCAGGAAATCATCGTATCGACAGGTGGTGCGCCTCACTGGAATTCCAATCAGCCTGGCCTGCTGCCGGCACCGGCCTCCTTTTTGTTTGGCTAATGGTCGTTTAAATGAAAGTGGAAGTGGGATCAGTCGTTTAATCTGTGTGGCCTCCAAACTGCCAGGGAAGGCCAGACGAGATGAGCCCAGCCCGGCCCAGCTGTATGCTTTCTGCTCTCAGGATTATGACACAGGAGAAATTTATGCACATATAATTTGGTATATGGTACAGAGAGAGAGAAGGGGGGAATGAGGACACAGCTGGATGAGAAAGTCTCCATGCAACATTACAACAGATGTCACAGTTTGAAGTTTGACACGAAATTAAAGTTCATGAAAGGATGAAGACACTAAGGTACTGTTGGCTATAGACATACTAAAGAAAGATATATAATATCATAGGTGGATATACATAAGACAATCATTTAGGGATGGACGGACTGATGGATGGGTGGATGATGGATGGATGGATGGATGGATGGATGGATGGATGGATGGATGGACGGATGGCTAAACATAACTGTCCTTTATCATCAAGGAGCCTAATTTTTTTTTTAAATGCTGATTTAAAAGAAAACATGTCAGATGGACTTAAAGGTTTTTGCACTGTGGTCCAGTTTTGATACGCACATGCCCACTGATGGCGCTTTCGGTGGTGGATAGGGGCCGGCATGGGCACCCTGACTGGTCTGCTCATATGCAGCCTCACAAGCAACAAACTGCGATGCACTGTGTATTCTGACACCTTTCTATCAGAACCAGCAATAACCTCTTGAGCAATTTGAGCTACAGTAGCTCATCTGTTTGAATGGACCACACAGGTCATCCTTCGCTCCACCAGTGCATCAATAAGCCTTGGCCGCCCATGACCCTGGTTCACCACTGTTCCTACCTTGGAGCACTTTTGATAGATACTGATCACTGCAGACCGGGAACACCCCACAAGAGCTGCAGTTTTAGAGATGCTCTGACCCAGTCGTCTAGCCATCACAATTTGGCTGTTGTCAAACACATTTTTCCTGCTTCTAACACATCAACTTTGAGGAACAAAAGTGAAAATGTACATCTTTGTACCTTACTCACCCCTAAAAGATACATATTAGTACCTTACCATACCGTAGGTACATATCAGTACTTTAAGAGTGCAAATTAGTACCTTAAAGGTACATATTAGTACCTTAGGGTACTAATATGTACCTTTAAGGTACTAATTTCGATTAATCGTGATTAATCAGTTTGACAGCAGTAGTTTAAGAGGGGGGGGGGGGGGGGGAATGCTGTTTCGTGCATACTGAGCTTTTTACACTGTTAAAGATTTGGATTCCCATCCTAAACATAGACAAAGTTTCAAAAACTAATGTTGGACGTTTGATGGAGTATTTCTGTGTTAAAAATACTCCTTCCGGTTTCTCATAAGTTTCGGAGAGTTTTTTTCGAGTATGGCTCGGCTTGACTTTAATAGATCAGAAGGTCCTTGTATGGGCCGTACGGGCTCTTCTCCCGGTAGGGTGCACGTGACTAGAGCGAGAGAGGAAATGCATGCCCATAAACATTGCTCTCAAGCTGCAGATCCAGTCGTCCGTGAACACTAATGTCGGTTATAGTCCGCGCCGCACTCCACTTCATTCCTCCACTTTGACATTAAGCGACCTTAACGCTTCAGCACAGCATTCCGGAAAGGCAGCGCTGCATTTGAACTGATTTGAACGCAGAAATGCTTCAGTCGCATCGCAAAGTGGATCTCCACACTCCAAGAAGTGTGTTTTTGACGGAGCGGTCCCAGCGATAAAGGTTCGGTCCTGCTTTGGAAGCAGCCGGTGAGTAAAACTGCTTCAAATGTCTATGCTGTTGCTTATTGTCGCGTGAGTAAACATCAGTAAACGACACGATCGCGTGCTTCGTCATTTAAATGCGCTAATGGTTAGTCCATTGTTGTTCTATATATAACGTTACACTAGTCTGACGTGCAAAACCGTTTTGCTTGCTACTGCTAAGGTTTAGTCGCATACAATAGTCCATAAACCGAATCATGTCCTCATAAACTGCGAGTAAAGACACACAAATGTTGACAGGTCACTAAATACAGTACATACCACAGAGACGGACGTCCTGCTGTTGCTGGTTTTCCTGTTCAATTTATTTCAGCTTCCGAATTTGATTCTAGATCATATCTATTAGCTAAGATCGATAGCAAGGGTTTCTCCACGCTTGAGGACGTCACCGCTTTGTGCTCATTCGTCATTCTTTAGCTCCGCCCACACGATACGCCTCCAGGCGCTCGGTTTTTCGGAGATATGAAGGATGCAATACTACTCTATATGTACTCAACCCCCCCCAAACTTTTAATATTTTTCTCACAAACAAGAATCTTTCACTTCAAAAGCCTTTGATTCATTTGCTGGGGTAATATGCATCACCATTGTGCTTCCTTTGTGTGGCTTTTGAAGCATCACACACACATTACATTACATGGACAACCATATTTTCTTTTTTTTAAATTGTCATATGTGTTAGTATGAAGAAAGAAAGTCATATTCATCTAGGATGGCATGAGGGTGACTAAATGATGAGAGAATTTTCATTTTTGGATAAAGTATACCTACAATTGTGAAAAAGAGCACTGAGAACGGGCCACAACCGACAGTTTGAATTACTTTGAAATAACAAGTTTCACTCATCAATGGCTAATCCTACCATTTATCCAGAAAAGACCAAAGCAAACCACTCTTAAATTGGACTTTCAAGCATAGCAATGGTGGATCATAGGGAAATGTTCATTAGTAGCAGTACCGAGCATCAGAGAGAAGGAGAGGGCTGCTGAAGCTGAGCTCCAGACTCTCAGTGCAGGGCTGGATTTGTGTGAGAGGAGGTTTATAAATAGCAAGCTGCTGATGTACCAGCCAGCGTGACTGAAATGTTCTCTGTACGAGCACAGTTCGTGTCACAAACGTAATTACTTCTGTCCCACGGCCTGCTGATGGAATTAAGCAGCTTTTGAGAGGTCTGCTCTTTGGAGGTCTCCAAAACTTTTGACTTGGAGGAGGAGAGTTTAAATATGTGTCTCGGGATACTACACTGAAAAAAGTGCAAAAGGCATGCCATTACTCTAAAGAAGTTTTTATATTTGATCTAACTCAAAACATTTAATTTTCTGTCTGGTCATCAGTGTAATGTAAAAAAGTTTGGTTGATTTAAATTAAAAGTAAGTCTTTTTAGTGTAAAGTAAATACATTTGTTTAAATTAAAGTAAAAATATTGGGTCCCATTGTCACGTGACTTCTAACGTCATCCGTAGTCGTGCGTGAGGATGTTCAACTTTCCGCCATCTTGTTACACCGCATGGATGAACTCGGCGTGGTAAAACGGGAATCAGGAAAATTGGTAAGTAATTTTAAACATATATGTTGGCGTATTATTAACATTATATGTGTATAATTTCATAAAATATTATGTTGTACTGTTGTTTTGGAGACATACGGTTAGTATACTCGTTTGTCAGCTCTAACACGGCTAGAAGGTTTACCTCATCACGATGTTAAACCAAGTGGAAATAAAATGATAATAATACAAGTAAATTGCTTGAGGTGAGATGGATTGATATTGATAGTATAAAGACTGTTTCGGGTATGCTGGAGTGCCACATGGCGCTATGTATTATGCACGTGCTTTGGACGCTTTGTGTGGCCGCGTTGTTATGAATGTCTATTGATGATTTTTATTATGAAGCTCGCGTTCGCAAGGTATTCGCTCTGCTTATTTGTATGGTCTCTCCTTTATGATTAATGTTAACACAATAACGTTAATGGTTTTTGGTGTTCTTTCCCTGACTGGAGCTGTCCCCGGAAATGTACCCGTTTTACAGCTCGTTCAAAATAACCCGCAGATATTGCACACACACACAAAAAAAAACCTAGCAGCTGCTGGTTATAGAAGCATATAGTCTAGTTTAGTGATTATGTTGACCAGCAGATGGCGCTGTGAAATCATAATATGGGAGATGCACACGCGCAACTACTACTTCCTGAATAACGTAACTGAGAGCAGAGCTCCATTATCTTCAAATATCAAAATAAACATCGCTATCATCGTTTCCAAGGTAGTAACACACTAACTAATCAAGCTTAATTAAAGGGATACTGTTTGAATGTGCTTTATAACAGGGATGGACGTTATTTTGCACCCGCCACCAGCCAAATGCGGCTGATTTTGAGTTGTGACGGGTAAACTCGCTTCACCTACCGGCCACCGTGGCGGGTAAAAACACCTGTTTGTAAACTTTAATAAATGCATGCGAGTGCAGACAGATATTATTGCACTCATCCGAGAGCGCGCAAACATGTCACAGCGCGCAAATATTGAGTTCCCTTTCGGGGAACTCGAGCTGCGTCGAAAAGCTGTGAGAACGCCTCTGCGTTAATGCGTCGTGAAGCGCCTGTAGAACCATTCCATCGGAAAAAAGATCGATCGTCGCCGACGTGATGACGTCGCCGACGTGATGACGTCATCAACCGGAGACTATAAAAGGTCCGCGAACACAAACAGGAACTAGCTTCTGAGCCTTCAGCAAGCGATCTGTGTGAACCTGTCTGTCTATTTGGTGTTTTTGTCTGTCTATATCCAGAGATTTTCCACCCTTTTGTTAAATATTGCAGTATATATTAACAAACAAAGAGAAAATAAAATAGATAGAGTAAAATGGCGAGTGAAAGCAGCTTTAAGAGGTGTGTTCATCCCTGCCCACGCTACATCACGAGCGGGGATACACACTCTCTTTGTGTAGCCTGCTTGGGAGCGCAGCATGCCCAGGCAGCCCTCGAGGGGGCTGCTTGCGAGCACTGTGAGCGTATGCCACTGAGAACGCTGCGCTCCCGCCGGGCACTCTTCGAGGAGGGTGCCTCGGCTCGTGTTCCCCGCGGCTCTGGTCCCGCTGCTGCCGAGGCAGAGCGGTGGCTTCAGTCGTGGGGTTCACACATGGACTTTACAGAGGGGTTTGAGACGGGCCCAGCCTTATCTCAGCCCTCACCTGTATCGTCCAGTGTCTCGTCTCGGGGTTTGGAAGCCCGCTCTGCGGTCTCTTCCTCCCTGGGCGGGGCACCGGTGCTCCAACTATCCAGCTCTGAGGAGGTGGACGTTGAGAGCATCGCGACTGAAGACTCGCCACTTCAGTCACCCGCTAGTGAGTTGAGGTTCTCACGAGAGCTGTGGCCAGGTTAAATATAAAAATAAGAAATGACTGGCTGGCTGAAATATCTGAATCCCATCGAAATCAGAGAGAACGAAATTAGATGAGCGATTCCTGCCCTCTCGTGCAAAGCATCAACGTCCTGCCATTCTTCCCTGACCTGCACACCGAGGTGTCTAGGTCATGGAGGAAACAAGCGGTATCATATAGAGTGTTCAGCCCACATACATCTGCATATAGTAATATATTTGGGCTGAGACACTATGGTTATGGGGCGATGCCGAAGATCGAAGAGACGCTTGCGAGCTATCTCTCGCCTTCAGCTGCATCGTCCCTGGCATTTCCCCTCCGAAGGAAATCGGTGCTTACCTCAGCACACGGTACCCGTCTTCCTTCGGTGCCCACAGGGGGCCGCGCTGCTAACCCCGCCGCAATGTCAGGGCGCAGAGGGTCTCCGCGGGCCACCTGAGGGTGGTCCGCCCCCTCCTCGGAGGGCATGCGAGCAGTCAGGTCAGGTGTTCCCTGCCGGTTCGCCGTTTCAGGGCACTGCACTCGCTGCTCAAATTACACCAGAGGCCAGCCTCGAGAGGCTGGTTCCCTTAGTTTCCCCTCCGTGGGAAGACGGTGCTTACCTCAGCATACGGTACCCGTCTTCCTTCGGTACCCTCAAGGGGCCGCGCTGCCAACCCCGCCGCAATGTCGGGGCGCAGAGGGTCTCCGCGGGCCACCTGAGGGTGGTCCGCCCCCTCCTCGGAGGGCAGGGGAAACAAAAGGACGCTGAGGGTAGTCCCCTCCGAAGGGAAACGGTGTTTACCTCTGCCTACGGTACCCGTTGTCCTGCAGCGCCCTCTGGGGGCCGCGCTGCCAACCCCGCCGCAATGTCGGGGCGCAGAGGGTCTCCGCGGGCCACCTGAGGGTGGTCCGCCCCCTCCTCGGAGGGCAGGGGAAACAAAAGGACGCTGAGGGTAGTCCCCTCCGAAGGGAAACGGTGTTTACCTCTGCCTACGGTACCCGTTGTCCTGCAGCGCCCTCTGGGGGCCGCGCTGCCAACCCCGCCGCAATGCCGGGGCGCAGACGGTCCCCGCGGGCCACTCGAGGGTGGTCCGCTCCCCCTTCGGGGGGCTCCCGAGCAGTCAAGTCAGTCGTTCCCTGCCGGTCCGCCGCTTCAGGGCACTGTGCTTGTTGCTCAAAATACACCAGAGGCCAGCCTCGAGAGGCTGGTTCCCTTAGTAGATTTTCTAGACGAGTGGAAACGTCTATCAAATATATCTCAGTGGGTCCTGCAGATAATAGAAAAGGGGTACGCCATTCAGTTCAGAAGTCGGCCACCTCCTTTCTGCGGTGTCCTACCTACAGAGGTGGGCCCGGAGCAGGCTCTGGTAATGGCACAGGAAGTAGAGACACTCCTGCAAAAAGGGGCTATAGAGAGGGTTCCCCCTCCCAGCAGGGAGTCTGGCTTTTACAGCCGTTACTTCATCGTGCCGAAGAAGGATGGGGGCTTACGCCCGATATTAGATCTGCGGCTATTGAATCGCTCGGTGGCCAAGCTCAAATTCAAGATGCTTACACTCAGACAGATTGTAGCGCAGGTCAAATCGGAGGATTGGTTTGTCACCATAGACCTCAAAGATGCGTATTTTCATGTCTCCATCCTTCCACATCACAGGAAGTTCCTGAGGTTTGCCTTCGGGGGAGAGGCATACCAATATCGTGTACTTCCCTTCGGTCTAGCACTGTCACCCCGCACGTTCACCAAGTGTGTGGATGCAGCTCTGGCGCCGCTGCGTCTACAGGGCATCCGCATACTGAACTATATCGACGACTGGCTGATTCTAGCGAATACAGAGCAGATGGCGGTTCAGCATCGAGATGCTGTTCTCGCCCATATGTCGAAGCTGGGGTTGAGGCTGAACGCCAAGAAGAGTGTGCTTTCTCCGGCTCAGAGAACCACTTTTCTAGGTGTGAACTGGGACTCGGTAATTATGCGGGCGCAATTATCGCCAACACGCATAGCATCGATCCTGGCAGCCGCCGAAGAACAGAAGCTAGGCCGAGCCGTCACTGTGAAACGGTTCCAGAAACTGTTAGGTCTCATGGCAGCAGCGTCCAACGTGATACCTTTTGGCCTACTGTACATGAGGCCACTGCAGTGGTGGCTCAAAACAAAAGGGTTCTCCCCGAGGGGAAATCCGCTCCGCACGATCAAAGTCACGCGGCGATGCCTACGTGCTCTGGTCATGTGGAAAAACCCGGGGTTTTTATCTCAGGGTCCCGTGTTGGGGGCTCATGTTCGTCGCGTAACGCTAACGACAGATGCCTCTCTCACGGGCTGGGGGGGCGACCATGAGTGGTCGCTCATCCCAGGGTCTATGGCAGGAACATCAGCGGCACTGGCACGTAAATCGGCTAGAGATGCTCGCAGTGTTTCTTGCATTGAAACAGTTCCTGCCCGACCTCAAGGGGCCACCATGTGCAGACAACACATCGGTGGTCGTCTATATAAATCACCAGGGGGGTCTGAGGTCCCGTCCGCTGGACAATTGGTACATCGGATCCTCCTGTGGGCCCAAGGGAAATTGCTGTCAGTCAGAGCAGTATATATCCCGGGGGTCCTGAATCAGGAAGCAGACAGCCTGTCGAGGCAGGGGCCGAGGCCCGGGGAATGGAGACTCCACCCAGAAGTGGTGGAGCTCCTATGGAAGGTATATGGGAGCTATTTGCTTCGGCGGAGAGTTCTCACTGCCCGCAGTGGTTTCTCTGACCCATCCAGCCCCGCTGGGGTTGGATGCCATGGTACAGGGGTGGCCGAGGCTACCTCTGTACGCCTTCCCCCCGATTGTCTTGCTTCCAGGAGTTCTGGAGAGGGTACGCCGGGACGGGGCCCAGGTACTCCTAGTGGCTCCGTACTGGCCGACCCGAGTATGGTTTTCGGACCTGATATCTTTCCTGGAAGGCTCTCCGATGGAGATTCCGACCAGGAGGGATCTACTCTCTCAGGCGGGCGGGAGATTCCTGCACCCACGCCCAGAGATGTGGAAACTGTGGGCCTGGCCTCTGAGGGGGCTAGGCTCATAGAGGAAGGTCTCTCGGCCGAGGTCGTAGAGACCATCCTTCACTCCAGAGCTCCGTCCACGAGGAAACTGTACGCTCTGAAAGGGAAACTTTTCTCAGCATGGTGCAGAGAACGCCAGTGGGACCCAGTTAACTGCCCGGTTGGTACAGTGCTGGAGTTTCTGCAGGCAAGGTTCTCGGCAGGGTTGACCCCCTCCACAATAGAGGCGTACGTGGCGGCCTTGGGTGCCGTCCACGTCCCTTTGGGTGGAGTGTCTTGGGAAGACACCCTCTGATTACACGTTTCCTCCGTGGCACTTTAAGGTTGAGGCCTGTTATGCACTCGAGGGTCCCAGCATGGGACTTAGCCTGTGTTTTGCGGGGCTTGTCCGAGCCTCCGTTTGAACCCTTGTAGGAGGTGTCGGATAAGTTCCTCACCTCAGGACTATATTCCTTTTGGCTATTTCATCTCTCAAAAGAATAAGAGATATTCAGTCCCTGTCTGTAGGGCCCTCATGTCTAGAGTTTGCGCCGGGGATTTCTCATCCCAGGCCGGGTTATGTCCCCAAGGTTCCTACGAGCCCACGGGGCCCCATTACTCTTCAAGCATTCTGTCCTCCTCCTTTCACGACGTCAGACCAGGAAGATTAATCTGCTGGCCCTGTTAGAGCACTAGATACTATGTCCACAGAGCTGCCCTGTGGAGGAAAACTGATCAGCTGTTTGTCTGTTTCGGGCCCCCTAAGAAGGGGCCCCAGTATCTAAGCAGAGGATGAGCAAGTGAGTGGTCGAGGCCATCTCACTTGCTTATGAGGCGGCCGGGCAGCAGTCTCCACTGGCTGTCCGGACGCATTCAACCAGGGGTATGGCTGCTTCTTAAGCACTTTTGTCGGGGGCTTCCCTCCACGATATTTGTAAACGCGGCCGGATGGTCGTCTCCTTTAACTTTCGTCAGGTTCTATGAACTAGACCTGGCATCTACAGTTGGGGCACAGGTACTCTCGTAACCGTGTGCGCTTCGGCTTCACACATACGAGACACTTGGTCCTATGGCGATGTGGGTATAAGCGTTCTCACAGCGTTTCGACGCAGCTCGAGTTCCCCGAAAGGGAACGTCTCAGGTTACGTATGTAACCCTAGTTCCCTGAGGGAACGAGACGCTGCGTCGCTCTGCCATACTCCCGGCGTGTCCGTGATCACTTACTTCAGGCTTTATCAGAAGCTAGTTCCTGTTTGTGTTCGCGGACCTTTTATAGTCTCCGGTTGATGACGTCATCACGTCGGCGACGTCATCACGTCGGCGACGATCGATCTTTTTTCCGATGGAATGGTTCTACAGGCGCTTCACGACGCATTAACGCAGAGGCGTTCTCACAGCGTTTCGACGCAGCGTCTCGTTCCCTCAGGGAACTAGGGTTACATACGTAACCTGAGACGTTCTCTTTCAAGTCTTAAACGGACAAACTAACACAAGAAGTAACTTATGTCAACACATGTCCATGTTGATGAGTATCCAAGCAGACATAGTCTGAATCATAGACCGTAAAAAAATATGGTCTGAATATGAACTGTTTAGTTACAGTCGAGAAAGACGATGCATTACCTGCATTAGGTCTTAAAGGGGCAGTAGCCTTAACACAAAGTGATTACCGCACATCTAAACTAACATATAACGATATATATCTGTATATATATATAATAAATTTGCAACTACTTAATGTGTATTACAAATGCTTAAAATAAGCCCAACAAGCATTACAAAAAATATTATAATAATTTATACAGCATAAACTTGTGAAAATTAATAAACAAATATTTGTTTTGTCATATTAGTTTTATTTTTGTGATGTGTTTTTGATAAGTCATGTTATAATATTGATTTGATCAGCTTATGATTGACAATGGTTACTATTAACTGTTTTCATTGTGGGTTTTTTTGTTTTGTTTTTTGTGGATGCAGTGAATTGTATTAAAACCAGACCAAAAAACGGAATAATCAAACTAAATCATAATAATTATTTATGATGATAATAATCTAGGGAGCCAACAACAACGACAAAAAAAAAAAAAAAAAAAACTTGAAAAGAATATTGGCTATTGTCCTGGTTTTTTAAATTCATTTTTTTATTATTATTCATAGATAATACCAAATTCGATTTTTTTGTGATATTTTGACCGCTCAATTAGTAAATGTCTGTACACTGTTTCCTGTTTCTATTTCAGAAATCTGGTCATCTTAACTTTACATGAAAGTGACATACTTATACGTCTTTAGTGACATATATTATCGTATCGCGTCGACCAGCATACCCGGTAAAGAAGTTGTCTGTTTACTTTGATGTGATACAGTTTGTTAATTTGTCTTTGTCTTTTGCAGGATGGGGTACTGCTGAACAACAGATAGAAAATGTTTTAAATAGTCGAGATACATGAAAAATGTAAGTAATTTGCACCTTTTAATTATTGCTTTGGAGGGTCAGTTTTGTAATTTTGTCTTTCTTCTCGTTTATGCTCTACCACAACATTCTCATTGGCAAGTAACTCAATGTGGAAATGCCTTATGCATTTTCCTTATGCAGACAAGAGATAGTGGAAAACCAACCTAGTGTTCAGGAACTGCAAGAAAGATGGCCAGCTCTGTTTCAACAAGAGGAGGTAAAATCATTTATTTTATTGAACATTTTTATAATGTAACTGACTAATTCAGAATTTTACCATAGTTTTTACCATGGGATTTTAGTATGTAGTGTTTTTGAAAATGTCTTAGATGCCATAAAAATGCCTTTTGTTGTTAAATGCTTTGAGTGTATGTGTATTTTACTAGTTGTTGAAGTAAAATATTTTTTTTTCAGATGACTATTTTCTGTTTTGCTTTCTAACAGATTAATACCGAATTTTTGCGCATGACAACCTGACCTTTACAATCGAGATTTATGGCATCTTTGGACAGACAGAGCTCTCAGCTTCTCCAGGTTATTAGGAGCAAAGGTGGAGTCCTCCGTGAAAAGGAAGGACACTATTAAACTTATGGATCAGGTATTGGTTGCATGTGAACAAAATTGCTAGTGGCAATCAATTTAGTAGTGTTTTGGTCTAATAAAAATACATCTTGAATGTTTTGTAGAGTCTGAACATAGACATCAGAAAAGACAGCTGGCTGAAGTGCCTGATCATGTACCTTGGTGAAGATGCACACTGTCTGATCAAAGTATACCAGGTAATGTAGACAATGCAAACTACTAATATTTTCTCCAACCATGTTTGCCTTAAAGTGATATTTCACTACCAAATCAACACTTCCCCATGTTTGACTCGCCCCAAGGCATCCTAACTGAATATGGTTATATTCTTGAAAAACTATATGGGCAAAGAAATAAACTGTACAAATGTTATATTTATGGTGACCACAAACAAAGACATTTGAATGAAAGTTAGCAACAGACGTTTGGGCTCTACATTGACCTAGTAGGAAAGCTAACAAAATTTTGTACTACATTTTCAGATGAAGAGTGGTTTTTTTTTTGTGTGTGTTTTTTTCACAGTCCCTAAATTTCTGTTCTTGTATGTTTTTAGTCTGACCAGAGAGAGGAAATGGAGAGAGAATTTGAAAAGACAACCATGGCATTTTTGTGATGCGTGAAAGTGATGCTCAGTCGTGCACTGGACATTTCCATTGTCATTGATGGTGTGGAAGTTCTACACGAGTTGCCCTCTGTTGCATGTGCCTGCGCCATGATGTTTGGACTAATTTATGCACTGAACTTAATATCCTGAACCTGAAGGACTCAAATATACCTTTGAGGCCTTTCAAAAATTATCATGGACATTGAGATCAAGCAGATGAGCCGAAAGGTACAGAACCTCTCTTCAAAACTGCAATGATGTACATTTCTGTGAAAATGTTGTACTGTATAAAGCCTTTTAAACAAAGTTAACTGTACTACTGTTTACTAAATCTTTCTTTGATCTAGGCTAAGTTAAATAGTTTACCCAAACATTTAAATTCAGTTTACTCATCCTTAAA